>NW_014577464.1:204423-221953 GCF_000485595.1 Priapulus caudatus
TGAGAGAGAATCTGCGACGGTTCGGTCACACAGCTTCTTCCTCTGTAAGGAGATTGGCACGCGACGTGCTCCGAGCGTTGCGGGCGACAAGAACATTACTCTGCATTCTTTTTCAGGATAGGAGATATGGCTTGGGGTCGCCGCGCAAGATTCAGCAAGAATCGCGCACCTCCTGGCTGCGACTTTCGAGGGTAAGTACCGAGATGACATGATGGTACAGGGTGCGACCATGCGGTAACTTGCGCGATGGCAAATTGACGCTTCGCTTGCAGCGAACCTATTGGGGCACTCGCCAGAAAACGGGGGGAAAGCTTTATGCTAACGCCCCCACGACCGGAGTAGACAACTCAGTTGTGCCACGGAGGGCGTTGTTTCTGAGTCAGATACGTGTGCTCAGACATACGCGTTTTAACTCAAAAATCATTTACGCCTGCATTCGGCCGCGTGACCGACGGGTGAGGAGGAGTGCTACACCAAAAAACTATCAATATTGCCTAATTACCTCGTGGATCACGTTCGGGGTCACAATTGTGTGGGGGAGAAAATGTAGAGTTTCTTTGGGTTAGGAAGCTGGTGTAGTATATTGGGTTTACCAAACAACACCATGTGCCAACCCAATCTGCGCATGCGTTGTCTACCAACTCTCACTTTTGGTGACCTCCACAGAAATTTAACTTAGCAAGGACTAGTGGTAATTTCTAGTAGGTTTATTAATTACAGCAGGACGTATCAGAATTACTTACGCATAAGATTTAACAATCACATCAACGAATCAAAAAATGGCTCTGTTCTATAATGAGGAGGCGACCCGCAGTTTTAGCAAATATGCTAAGAAAGTAACTAATATTAACAAATGGCTCTTAATTATAGTGCGGGAGGACGCCGAGAGTTAGCGAATATGGATGCAAAGTTTCTAGTCCCAAGTCGTAGGAAATGTCCGCGTGACGATGCAGATGGTCGCCGGCACGGCGAGTAGAATGCCGGTGATGGACAAAACAGTCACTTCGCCAAACCGGCTATGATCGACAGTCGACCGGAAAAGGCCTGCATGAGCGCGTGAAGGTGAGGATGTCTGTATACTACACAGTTGTGAAGTGGTAAGCTGCGGACGTCGAGAGGGCGGGCAAAATCTTTTATGCCCGGAGTTTTCTGGTCGCTCACATTAAAATCTCTTCTAAGTCGGCTATTCACTCCCGACCACACGTGTGTGCACGCCGAGCGGTTGCAGCTATCTGTTAGCCGTAGGTTCAGCCTGCAATTACGTTGAAATTCCTTGATGCTAGCTACGTTGGTTCCGCTGCAACTTATCATACTCAGGCTTGACGTGTCACCCTGAGCGTGTCGAACCCTTGGTCGTTCTACTCACGTCGCACCAATGACATTGCCATATTAAGTCGTAGTGCATGATTCTGACAAACATATAAATCACACATCATGGATTACTACGTTTATCAAAATCATCAACCGCCAAAAGGAACAAATACTAAATTGCATTTTAATTAGAAACGCATCTGAGACGCTACACATCTCTTCTACCCCTACTTTTTTCGTTCTATATAGTCTCTCTCATTGTCTTTGATACTCTGCTACTTTTTATTCAATATATTTCAATATTTCAAAGTTAATCAAATAATGCAGCTCCCTGATCTACGTGCGTGGTGATTGGATACAGCCTACAATGTATCATAATTTTTGCAATTTATCCACGAACGTGCTGAATAACAGCCACTATGATGCTGATCGAGGGTTTTTGATCTGTGATTAAATTAAAAAAAATAACAATCACAAAGCCGTACAGATCAGTAGTATCTGGTCTATGATATATTGTTAAAATGTAGATTAAAAAATTACCAATTATGACTGACAAGGAGATGACCTTTGTCTTTATTACAATTTCATAAGCATTCACGAAAATGCTTCAGCTAGGTTGATCCTCAAACAGAAAGGATAATTGGAATAAGGGCCATGATTTAATTGTTTACATGTTATTATGACGTGAAGAATGTGCGACAGAAGTATCTATAATGGGAAGAAAATGCATAGGTTAATCATAATCAAGTAAGCAACTATCAGATGTGAGTACATCTGTACATGTCTTCTAACAATTAGTGCATAATCTGTGGTTATTTCCGATAAAAGACATGAATATAATTTGATATGTGTGCATATTTCCCATTTACAGTGTATACTAGGTATACATATGTAATTCAGTAACGTATAACAGTATTTGTTGTTTTTCAATCGAAAAAAGCAATGTATTTCAATTCTCGTCACGCCTATATAGATATGCATACACTACAGAAGATGAAAATATTGATAAGGAATCATATATTCTGGCGCTTTAACATTTTGAGATGTACATCCTGTTGCAATAAACCCTCTAACTTAAAACAAAAACAATTGAGAAACGGTGGACAGAGAAACCATTTTGGAAATGCAATTTCTCTAACCATATTGACGCTAAAATCGGCGTAACTATAGCGCCAAAACTATCATTATTAAGTTAAAAAATATCCGTGCCAATTTTAATGAATAAAATTAATATAAAAAAATTGGACCTAAAAACTCTTTGTTTTCGGTCAATGCGCGTTAAGTGCAAGTGTTGCATGCAGCGAAAGTAAAGTGAGTGGATTTAGTGGAATACAATGTCAGCTAACATTTCTTTAGAGCGAAAGAGCAGTGAGAATTTTCAATAAACTACATGTATCTTCATTATCCAAGTCTTCTTCAAAGCCATCGATATCTTTTCTGTGAGCCGAATTTTTGCAATCAATGCATTGGCTAAATATGTGCCCCCAGTTTTACATTGTGGCTTGCTACATAGAGCAACGAACGTTTCGCTTCCTCCTGTTGGGTTCTATCAGCCAGTTTGTCTTCTGTGACAAGCTGCAGTTGCTGAGCTTAGCCGATGTAGTGGCGCTGCGGGAATGGCTCCGTAACTATATCAAGTCTGTGTTGTTGTAATTCCAGCCATGACCATGTGGACTGGAATGGCTGGAAACTGCTCAGGACTTGGTAGGTTGCCCAAATTCTTCGCGCTTAACATAGTTGGCGAGAGTATAACAGTAGGAGACCTGGTCGGAAATTTACTGGTAGTTAGCGATCGTAGTAAGCATGTTTCATTAAGGAGTCCGTGAGCTGGGGGATCCTCATTCAGCCATTTCTACCCATCGAATTTGTTGTTATACGGCTGCTATTTCATCAAGGGAATCTTGATCATACAATTCAAACAAGATATCTTACAAGCGTGCATCGTTCTCTACCAGGACTAGTTGTTATGGTGGAATGGCCTTCAGCCTGTTGAATGCTTTTGACTCTGTTAGATTCACGATCATTTCATGGTTTTTTTTTTGAGTTGCCGTAGAGGAGGTACACCACGAATCACAACCTGTGACAGCTAGTAGCCTCGATAGAGCGAGCATCTGCTCTACCTCAGTCCACCGATTTGGTTTACTGTTATGGCACTCAAATTCATTTTTTTTTGTAGGGCCTACGATCTTTGTTGCTTTCCAGGTCCAGGTGGAAGAAAGTTAGGGCTCAATCATTGAGCTTTTTAGCCACACCATAATAAATACATCCGTATCTGGGTTCTAATGATGACGCTGGCTGATACGCTGGAATGACGCAGCGAGTGAATGCGCAGAATACTGACGTGTACGAAGAGCCGTGTCGTGTGTCGGCCTCCTCGTGGTTACATTCAAGTTCCTTCACAGCAGTTACATTCACTGTGCCATCAACATTTTGCAGCGAATGACATTCTTCATCATGTGCCACCACAACAGTTACTACAACATATACATTATACAGTTGATCTCCGGCAGTCTCTCTCCACATCTTGAGTAGGAAGCGTATTAGAATCATCAGACGACATAGACGACATGTAAGTCGCCATGTTTGTTGTGCAGGGAGCCAGTTCATGCGAACGTAAGGAGACGCGTGATTGGTTGCAGAAAGCAACACAGTGGGGAATCGGGATGAGACGTGCGTTTTGATTGGATAATATTTCTCACAAAATAAATTATTTTCTTTCAGTTTGTTTCGTTTTTCTCTTGTTTGCGTAAATGTTATTATTGACGAGTTTCACAGACCTTTTAAAATATATTTAATTACAATATGTGAGCATATTATGTAGTTGCCACTCGGTGGGTGCAAAAAATCACAATTTGGGGGTTCACCCCGCGGTCTATTTCTTTTATAAATGCTTTCTGTGATAGCTGTGTAACATTGCACAATAAATACCCCAGGTCTACAAAGAAATAAGGTCTTCTCTGCATTTCCCTAAACACATAAACTGGTCTGTTCGACAGATGTATTGCAATCCTCAAACGTGCCTCCAAGTTTCCAACAGAGCAACTGTCAATTGTCATACGACAATGTCGCTGGAAATTGGAAATGATTCCAAATATTTTTGTTGTTACGGTCATGGTCCGTTGTGGGGTGGAACCAGGCAGGTCTCGGAACGTGGTCCCCTTAGAAAACTTTTGTACTATTTAAAACTGTAACTGTAACTGTAACTGTAGGAAAGCGCCGGCTTCACAGATAGTACATATTAGTTCGCGGCACGGACGCAATCACAATAAATCATTCCATGACACATAATGATGATTTCGCCGTGATGTCCACCTGCCCCATCTATAGGAACCAGATTTGTTGACGCCAAAACTCGCAGGTAGAGGCGGACTTGGCTTGATCCTTTGAATCGAACAGTCTAGTTGTTGTCCCGCTCCTATTGTGCCTCTGTTACTTTCACACGTAGTCCGTTATATTTTTCCGTTCATCTCCTACCTTTCACCTTCACCTCCCCCCCAAGCGTCTCCGTGCACTGCTGCGCAAAGGTACGAAATTACTGATAGTTGGTATTCTGTGTGTGTAGACTTCCGTGTAGGCATCTGTGCAGTTTCGTGGAGTTGTGTGAATTTAGACTGTTAAGAGAAGATTCTGTGGTAATAGAACAAACGAAGAGTAGCTTTATAATACTCTGTTCGTAATATCTATCGTGTGATCTATCTGTGCTATCTATCGTGGAAACTATCGACGCAACCTGATATTACCCTTAAAAAACGGGTACCACTACTGCACCTACTAAACCGAGAACCTGGGATCGGGAGGTGAAACGCTTCCTTACACTATCTTACGTAACCATCTACTAGCTTATTATCTATATATGTTTAATGTTGTATATATGTTTAAAGTTGTATATACAGTGGAACCCCCATTTTAGGCGCCCCGATTTAACGCGAATTCGGATATAAAGCGATGAGTAGTTGGTCCCCCTTTTTGGCTTTTATATAGCCACATATATCTAACCCCGATTTAATGCGACCCCGCTTTTTCCGCGATGACATATTATGGAGCCCAACAATAGCGATATAACGAGGCTACACTGTACGTTTAAAGCTGTAAGTTGTATATATATGTTTAAAGTTGTATATATTTTTATATTCCTTCAGATTGTTCTGATAACGCGCGTCTCCGCTCGCGCAGAAGCTCCCGCACCAGTACAGCGGACCCAAGTCCAAGTGGCAGCTTGCGGCGGCCGCCTCGCTGCGAGCGGCGCCCCCTGCCGGCGGAGTCGAGCAGGCGCCGGGAGCGGTCGAGGCGGCGGCGCCCCCTGCTGTGGTGGAGGATGCGGGGATGCAGAGTCGGATTTCGTTTTTGAATCGCGAACTCGCGAGCGGTCGGTCAAAGGTCGAAGCGAGGTCGTGCGAAGGTCGCGGCGCGAGAAACAAGCAGACGCCTCTCGCAGCGGTGCTGCCCTCTGTGCGGACTCCGGGCATCGCCCACAGTTTGCCGCGACTCACGAGGAAACACGTGTACCTTCGCACGAGCAACAGTGCTGCCATCTACACGCCAACAACGACACTGTCGGTGACCGTCGACGTCGACAAGTGAACGCGGCTACGCGGGCGCCGCCTGGTGATCCGTGATTTTTTTTATATCGATTGCGCGAATCGACGTTCTGTTGTTTTCGCGCCGTCATCTGCATTTATACTTCGATTGTGATACGTCGCACACTGCCATGACGATTCTGCCTTGATTATACAATCAATAATATAATATATATTAAATATATTAATATATATATATATAGAGTATATCTTATATATAATATTATACAATCATGTGTAATATAATATATATTACATATAATATTATACGATCGTGCGTAATATTATATACATTCGTTTATATATACACCGTGGATGTTTATCCACGTGCAACGCTTGACGTTAAATCCTGTGAAACGATTAAGATTGTTTGCAGACGATTGCATACGATACAGCAGATATTTAGAAATGATTGAGATTGGTTGCAGACGAATCTAATAATCTGATTACGATGGAAATTACGTGTATTATACAGACGATGATACCGGTAAACATTATAAGATACAGATGATAATGTTACTGGTTTTGTTCGCAAGAGATTATCATGTCATTATATTATTCGAAAGTGCAGATCGTGCGTTTCACAAGTTTTTATCACTGGTGTTTTGATCCGATTTTTTTATATAAAAAGCCGTTAACATTTACCGCAATGATGTCTGCTGTGGTTTTACTTTTCGTGCTATATTTGCCGATCGCCTTCCGATTGCACCGATAAACGTAAAGGCATGTGAGAGAAAAAAGATCGAAACAGAAAGTGTTGATAACGACGCACTATCGGTTGTTATCGAAACTAATTATCGACACTAATTACAGGCGATAATTAACGATGAAAAGAGTAATTAATTACATAGAGGAGAGACTCGCTCTCGCTGTCTCTCTCTGACGTGAATGCTACATGCACGCGTCGTCTCTACAGGAGACGTTGCTATGACGACAAACACACCTTCACTTCACCACACAAACACCGCGACTTTCTTTCCGACCACTGCCGTCACATTTCTCTCCACCCCATAACACGCGGGGGTGCTAATACTACCAGGTGGCGCCCCCATCACTAGGCGGGGCGTTCGCCCTTAAATCGGTCGGCGATGATGCAACGGATGCTATCGGGGAAGGAGGGGGCGGGTAATCCGATCAGCATTCTCTCTCGGAACCGAAACTGTCTGTAGATGAAGGTACAATAGAGGACAGTTGGTAGTTTTCTCCTTCTCCTTACAATAGTTCGTTAGCGTCTCTCTCCGCGCGTACAAAAGTAAAACCTTCGGAAAGAAAGGTTCGTAAAGGAAGCTCACAACAGCCCGTCGTCGTCGTCTTCGTCGTCCCTCCGCAGGCTCCGGTTGCCGTAGCGACCTCCTCCTCCGCGCAGCCTCCTGAGCTCGGCTTCTCTCCGCGTCTGCCTGGGGTCCTCCCCGCTCCACAGCTTCCTCTTTGGGATCGTCTCGGTGAGAGTCCTCCTCCAGTCGCCGGTCTCGCGGAAGCGCAGCAGCGTCAGCGCCACCTGGTCGAGCGTGAGGCTCTTGTTGCCGAAGCCCCACCTGGTGAGAGAAACGTGCAAGAAGGCACACGGAATGTGCACATGCTCATGTTGTGGCAGAAGCTAAAGGATGACTCTAATTAACAAACTAGCTCCAACTCCAAGTAATAAGGTTTATGCCCGGATGATGTCCAGGACAGTGATAGGATAGGATGATGTTTATTACTGGACATGCTCTCTATCCTTGAGCCGGTTGGCCTACTCGAGTCGTACTCCCATTTCGTCTATGTCAAAATTCCTATTTCGTCTATAGCAAACTCATCGCGCTTCAATAAACTCAAAATTCACCACAGAGCTCATAACTAAGACATGTGTTTATAGGTATCTAGATTTCTAGAAAACGTAATTCGACTCGTTCGCGAGATAGTACACTTAATTTCCTACCGCCCATAACCGTGCGTATTATTAGCCTATGAGCGACAGCGCACGCATATATTTTTGGTAATTAATTAAACTAATCGTGGTTCAATAAACTCAAAATTCACAGAAATTATAGCTAAGACATATGTCTATAATAGCTACAATTTCTAGAAATGTAACTCGACTGGTTCGCGAGATATCAGAGGAAGTACATTTTCCTAACGTTCGTTCGTCTGTTTAATGGCCTAGAAAACACTGCGACATGCAGCGACAATCATCTTTCCAATATGGCGGCGTGGCGGACCGTTCAGTGCAATGCACTCTCATTGGCTAGGGCCTATATAGTTGTTATATGATATCTATGGATGATGTTGCACCATAGCACCGCCACTAATTTGAGGACTTCCATTGCCCTCCCCCAGTTCTATAAACGAGCAGCATTATTATAATAATTAATTTACGAAAACAACAAATAAGAGAGATGATGTAATGTTGTTTAATAAACAATTAGGACATTTCTCGTCATAAACCTTCATATATTTTGTATTACATACAGGATTATTTCTTACACGGAGAGCTCCTCGTGAATAGATATCCTGTTGCGTACTTCCTGTTACCCATCCGCTGCACGTGGGCGTACCACACTGTCACTGGTCGAATGCGGCGAAGGTAAGTGTAACTTTTGTAACCTCGTAGCCGGCACAGGCACTTGGGACAGAGTCAGTAGAAACTGAAAATAATATGAACGGACATTCACAAATAGGCCCTACTACCGTACCTCTCAATTACAGTTCCACTGTTGCGTCACTGTGTATCAACTTTCCTTCATAAAAACCGATGTAAAAACTAACGCCGAACGCTCCCGCACTCGCCGCTGCCAAGTATCTAAATATAACATTGTTATACAGTAAAAACCCGCGTATAAGAACATAGATTTTAAGAACCTGTTAGGCTAAAATTTCCCATTTAGACCCCTTTACATAAGAACCTGTTTTAGGCTAAGATTTTAAAGTAGGTTCTTAATTTTCCATGCAGATGAAGACTTAAAAAGAAACACAGGTAAAATAAAAAAGACGAGCTCAACAATACCGATTAATGTGCCAGCACCTTTTTTTGGCACGCATCTTTTTGCATATTGTTTTGTTTCCTTGGATACATACTGTATCATACAGTATGGTAAGCACTGAAAAACTCACACTGTAGCCCATCATGGGTATTAATTAGCAAAAATTGCAGTCCTTGTAACAAAATTTTAACACAATTTGAATCAAGTATAAGCTTATACATATTAAAAGTAGAAACAATTAAGAACCTATTTAAGAACCTTTTGAGCCTAATTTTTCAGTAAGCACCATTTACATAAGAACATATTGAGGCTAACTTGGAAAAATCTATGTTCTTATACGCGGGTTTTTACTGTATTTAGCTCTTTGGCCGCTGCGAGTGTGCTGTCTCGCCATGGTAATATATGGTATGTTAAACAGAGGAACTGTAATTGAGAGGTATGGTAGTAGGGCCTATTTGTGAATGTGCGTTCATATTATTTTCAGTTTTTACTGACTGTCCCAAGTGCCTGTGCTCGTAGCCGCATAAAGATTAGTCTGGAACTGTCGACTGGGTACCAGTCTATATTATACCTAGCCAGCTAAGCCTCGATTCTCGTGTGAACGCTCCGGGTTGTCTTAGCACGGTATTTCAGCCGAATTCAGCACCAGATAAGTACGGAACCAGCGAGGCCGTGTATCTCGTGTGAACGCAGCTAAAGGTTCGTGTTTAGAATAAATCCAGTTTGGAAGTTCTATCCTCGAAAAACGCACCATAAAACCGCTCTGAGTGAATCACTGAGTGGCTCCTTCAAAGAAAAGAATAGGCTCGCGTTGTAACCCTACTGTTGTTGGTTTACATTATTACCTCCGCCAGGGGCTTGGCGGAGGTTATGTTGTCACCGGCGTGTGTTTAAGTTTTGGTTTGTGGGTTTGTGGACGCTCGCTGATTGGCTGATTGGCCCGCCGCCGCCGCCGCGCCAGAACCGCCTGTATCATACAGGTTAAGCCTAACTGGAAAAGTTATGGACGGATTGTCATAACATTTCACATTGAGAGAATTCAGCTGTCTTGGCGGAGGTATGTGCTCTCCGAGTGCTCTAGTTGTATCTATGTTTAGCATAGCTTTAGTAACTATAGCCCGCGTACAGTTGCCACAGTTTCCACAGACACCGGACCGCACTGCAACACGTGGCATTTTTTGCATGTGGATGGCCTCCAAAATTGCTCGCCTAGCACAACATTTCTCACTAGAAATTCGTTCACATACTTGTAGCATTTCAGGGCTCACAAGTCTCTTGTTCAGTGAACGTGGACTAAGTAGTAATGTGGCCGAAGATGGCAGCCTATCTCGGCCAGCTCCTCCCACCTCTTGCCAATAGTGCAGGGGCGATTTACTTGGGCCAAGGTGAATAATATGTCTGACATCCGTTTCTTGAATGCCCATGCCGAAGGCAATGGTGCATACAACGCAGCGTACGATGGAGTCCGTTTTGACGAAAGTGTTTAAGACATATTGTTCTTGAAGTTTTCCTATGCTGCCATGGTACATTGTGATGCCCAGGTTTTCTGATGTGTGTGTCTTGTGTTGCCAGGCGGCTTCTCCTATGCGATGGAGTAGGTCTTCGTAGACAGCTGCTACTTGGTTGATTGATCTGCAACACAATTGCGACAGTTACATTGAAGTTAACATTTGTTCAAACCGCGTTTGCATGGGGTATTTAAATAGTATGGTACCTGCAGTAAATGATGGTCTTTTCCGCATTCGGACCTGCTGTCCTCATGTGGTCCACCAACCACTGCACCTCCTGTTGGTAGCTACGCACTCCAGTCTTCCACTGAATGTAGATGTTTTTTTCTGTAAGATAACAAAGTTAGAAAAGCAAATCACTAAGAAAAACCAATATTTAATTGTTACTTAAATTGTGATAAATAACAATAACATGTATATTTTGTATTTGAAATTAAGAAAACGTTTTACTTTAGAATGAACTATTTGAGAAAGTATATATAGACACAAAAACATTATACAATTATTGACCTATTTTCAGGTGAATACGAGGATTTATTAACCCGAGACGGTGATATTTCCCGAGGCCGGAGGCCGAGGAAAATATCACTTTCGAGGGTTAATAAATCCTCGTATTCACCTGAAAATAGGTCAATAACTGTTTTATTATATGACATTTTTATAAACTTAACCATGTGTAGCACCAATCCATACTTAGCATATTTCGCCATGATTATGGCACCTGCAATGAAATTCTGCCTATACACAGAATATGTGTCTCTGTGCACTTAAAATGACCTTATATTAGCTGTTAATAAGAACAAAAACACCATAATGCGTAATGTGAGTAAATAGGAGAAAACTCAATCAAACAAATTTAGTATTTTATTTCATTTAACAAAATTTATATGCATTGAAAGTAAACTTTCAAGGGTAAAAATACAGTACGGTGTAACGGTATCTTTCAAATATCACATTTGTTTACAATGCATAAATAAATATTAATAATATCACATTTTTCATTGGTTATTACATCTCATCCGTCTGGATTTTTCAGAATAAACAATAACAATTCAATATGTTTTAAACAATAACTCGAGATTGTCATCTCTCTCAAATTCAAATATAACAAAAACAATCAATTTAAATGTTCAAAAATACAACTCAGAGATTTTTTTGTAGAACAAAATATTTAAGTTTGAACAAATACAAAAGTCAAACTGTCTGAATGTTGATAATTTCAACAAGTGACTACAAAGCTATTATTCTATTTAAAATTGATATTGATGGTGACATTTCCACAGTTGGAGACAGAGGGAAGTGGAAAATTCATGAAATGATTGAGGGTTTCTCTATTTACAATCGACGAACTGTTCTGAACGACCTGATTGTTTGCTATGTGTCCAACATTCTCCTCTGTTTCTTTAGGTTTTGATTCCTCGTGTTCTTGGATTGGGGCAGCTGCTTTTAATAAATCGTCGAATGATAAGCCAGACTCATTCAGCATATCATCAAGTTGTGTATCGGTCACAAGTTCAGCATTTGCAACATCTAGGACATTGTCATTGGTGTCATTGTTTTCTTTGTTTTCAATCACAGACTCGTCCACCTTTTTTTTTTGGCTCTGAGGTAGACTGGACAGGTCGCAGTGAATCCGAAATGGCATCGGACATATTCCGTTTGATGGATTGATCTGTGTAGCCCGTGTACGTCTTTAAAGATGATTCAGCTTTGTGACCGGTTACCGACATGATGTGTCGCCCCGCGAAGTTTGCTCGATCTAGTAAATGTACAGCAGTTGCACGTAGGCTGTGATTGGTGTATCTTTTTGACAGCTGTACTCTCTCTCGCTCTCTCTATCTATCTATCTATCTTTCTATGTATCTCTCACTCTCCCCCTCCTTCTCCTCTCCCCCTCTCTCCCTCCTTCCCCTCTATCCCTCTGTCTCTCCTCACCTCACGTATTTATCTACGGGAAGCTTCGCCATCCGTATCCCCTCCTTCTTCGCCTTCGCCATCGACAGCGGCTTCGGGTTCGTCTTGTCCACCATCGCCCCGACGACCACCACGTCGTCATCATCCCACGTCTCCAGGTACGTGGGCGCGTCCGGCGACAGGTAGACCAGACGCTGACGATCGTAGAGATCCAGGTAGCTCTCCGCGGAGACGCTGATCATCGCCGACTCGTCGAGGTTTGCGATGCATCGCTGCAGCGCCGCGTACGTGCCGTCGCCGGGCCGCGCGTTGCACGCGTGCATGTGGAACGGCGAGCGCGCGACCTTGTTGTGTCCGTGCGCGTCCTTCATCTGCCAGGCGGCGTTCGTGCGCTCGGCGGGGGTCATCCAGGAGTCGTAGGAGAGGTCGAGGACGAGGGTCGGGCCGTGGATCATCGCGTGGGCGAGGCGCCAGTTGTCGTGGCGCAGAACGGTCGAGTCGCGGACGTACAGGTTGATCGTGTTGAAGTTGAGGCCGTAGGTGAGGGCGCCACCGTCGGTGGAGGTCGCCGGGGGTCGTGCGGCGGGGTCGCGGTCGTGTAGCACCTTCTCGCGGACGGCGCGGCGATCGGCTTTCTTGCGAGCGTCGTTCGCCTTGCGGATGTTCGTCAGGAACAGGTACCTGGAATAGGGGATGTGGGTAAAGTACAAGTGAGTATAGGTGAGTATAGGTGACCACCAATGATTACAGTTGAGTATAGGTAAATAGATGTGAGTACAGGTAAGGCCAAAACAAAATATAGGTGTGGTTACGGTTTCCCGACCGACCCTATTTATTCCCAGCAACCCTAAACATTTTATTGTCAATTTTCTTTAAATTAAAAAAAATTAAAAAAAATTAAAAAAATTAATTGGACAGTTCCTGCTTCAAAAGGCACAACGCACATCCTTCGGACATGGTTCGTAAATAAAATATTTCAAGAAAATAAAATGTTTTCGGCATGTAACAGTAACCACACATATATTTTGTTTTGGCCTAAGTACAAGTGGGTATAGGTCACTAGATGCAATTACATGTAAGTAACTGTAAGTAAGTATAGACAACTAGAGGTAAATACAGGTGAGTATAGGTAATGACAGGTAGGTACAGGTAAGAACAAGAAAGTATGTAAGTAACTAGAGTTAATTACAGTCAAGTACATATAAGTGACTTATGTACATATATATAGGTGACTTAGTTTGTTGTAGGTGATACAGTATATCTTATTATATCATCATATCATACAATCACATATCAATATAAATTCATTACACAAACTTCGATACACATTAGGATTTTCTCAAATTCGGGACAGGCCAGGTAATTCAGGACAGATTTCCGACAGACCGCTGCTGCCGCTGCGGCGCTCACCTAAGCAGTGTTTGCCACTGAGCAGAAAAAGCTGTAGGCCCGCAGGGCCTATAGCTCCTAAAAGCTGCAGGCCCGCCAGCAAAGCTGTAGGCCCGCCAATTTTGGAGCAAATTACAGTTAAAAAAAACAGCATATCATGTTCTTCCTTGTGTAAGTTGTGTTTATTAGTCTGACTCATTATCAATGTCCATTTCGAAATCATCTGCTGATTCATCATCACTGCTCATGTCATCTGATAACAAGACACTGCCGGAATCGCTATCCTTGTGCCGCTCCTCCTCACTAGGCCTGTCGGATTCTGCTGCTTGCTCGACTTCTGCTGCTGCTGCTGTCTCCTCTGCTGCAGTCTCCAATGCCGTCTGGAGTTTCGTAGGTATGCTGGCCTTGAAGAGTGGTCTCCTACTGCTGCCAGCATTCCACTTATGAATTGCGGGTGTAGGGTCAAATTCCTCAATGCTGGCTGAGTGCATCCTGATCAGCATTATTTGTGTCATGCTGCTGGCTTTAAGTTTGTTGCGTAGACTGGTTTTCATGATCTTCATGATGGAAAACCCTCTCTCACACACTGCAGAAGTAGCAGGTAGACTCAGGATGAGGTCTACTAGGTCGAGGATGTGAGGTACCTTGGCCTTGTACTTCCTGTTGATCAGCTGCCAGCTCATCTGATAGATATCCTCACTGAAATCAGATTGAATATTTGTTGTATTATGATTGATTTGAAAATGAGATTCTCTGTTGCAGGAGTCAGGACTGCTACTGCTAGGGTGGGTCAGAGAAATAAAATCCCTCTGTGTATTCAAGATATTCTAAGTTCTAACGAACTAATGCTGACTGTATTTATCAGGCATGTACTCAGTGTTTGGTGGAGACTGATTGCTAAAAATGTAATCAATCAGAAAACAATATACATTCACGTAGATGTTTCATTAGTCTCGTTTAGTGTGCTGAAATAATTTACTCACTTCTGATAGAGAAGTTGCTTGAGTTGATCCCACTCTGTTGGTATCATAGCCACATCCACCCCCTGCCATTCAAGTACACCTTTCCAATGTTTGGTCAGGGTATTAACAGCACTGTCTCCAAAGTCTGCAAGTATGTTACAAAACAAAATTTCATATTGATTAGTTTTCATCAGGTTTGAAACAAAAACAAAACAAAAACAAAACATGTTTTCAAATTAGACCTAAAGCAGCTGTATAACAAAGTAAACAAACTGCAACAGAAAAATTGAGCATAAACAATAAAATAATCAAACAATAAACAATCTGCAACTATAACACACCATCTGCAAACTCTGCTGTGGGCCAGGACGAGAGATCAGCTATCTTGGTGCTAACGAGCAAATCAGCAGATATGTCACTGAAGCGCTTGTCCAAACAAGCTAGGAGCTTGGATACCAGCTGGTGGGGATAGCTGAAGCTACCAGTGAGTGTCTCACCCTGGAACTCTGACTCATGATCATCTGTTACACTCTTTAGGCAGGAACCAGGTCTAGAATCAGATACCATTTCACCAATAAGTTTTTATGCAATTTAATGAAGGTGTAGATATAATGTATTGTGTTGTTGACTTTATTGTAATTTATATGTACTTTTAGACTGTTAATATTACTAATAGAAATTTATTCTCTGTTAAGTTTCTATCTACATACAATGTATTATCAGCTACTCAAACTGTCAATACTTATTATGTAGTTAAAGCATACATGTACCTTTGCTCGAGTTTCGTCAGAGATATCTTGGCAGACTCCAACTGTTCATGTGATAGGTAGATGCTTGAGTCATCATTCTGTAGGACCTTGGACAGCTTGGACAAAGGTAGCAGAACATCTTGCAGGAAGTGTCCATAGTGTATCACCGCCTTAGACTGCAGAAGCTTCAGCAATCCCCTGGCTTTTGGACCAACATTTGGATCTTCGACATTCTGTGTGAAAGAATATAAAAGTTTAGCTTCTGGATACTATGTACAGCGGCTACAGGCTACAACTAGTCAACATTTTTTGGTTTATCAATTAAATTTAACTGGCTTCACGCATACTTGCTTGATTTGATTATTCACACTCACATAAATTAATTTATAACAATAACATGGAAATCAACTATGGGGTCTCGTATGATTCGTATCTAACGTGATTGTGCTGTTATTACTGATAAGTAAAGATTCGATTGTGTTTGTGTATGTATAGCTATACATATTATATTATATTATTATATTTATTATATAATAAACATTAATTATATATATATAATATAATATATAATAATTATTATATAATAAATGTGAATTTTCGGAGTATACAAACGTACATTAGTCAGATGCATCACAATAGCTTTGTAGCCTTTCCAGAGCTTCTCCAAAGACAGCAAAGTGTGGCCTAACCATCTTGTACCTCCAATTCGGGTTGGCATGACGACAGGAATTCCAACCGAATCGAAGGCCTTTCGTAGGTTGGTTCTCTGAAGTGGACTCTTGTGATAAAGCGTGAAGATGTGAGCAAGCAGCCTGACAAGCTTATCATGTACTGCACCCTTCAATGCCTCCTTATAAGCCAGCTCTAAGCGATGGACCAGACATTTGACCATGATTATAGAACTGTCGTGTTTTCCGCGCAACTTTGCAATAACCCCATTTGCGTGACCAGTGTTGACACTGGCCCCATCAGCGGCAAAGCCAACCAGCTTGGCAAGTGAATTAGGTCCAATTGCCTCCACCAAGCTAGTGGTGCATGCCTGGTAGATGCAGTTGGCATCACCTCTTTCAAGGGTCTTGAATGCACAGAAGTAGGTGTTTGCCTGTCCCAACCTAGCAGTCCGGCAATAAACGACTTCATTTTCAAGAATGGCTGTATCCGTTGACCCATCCGAGATCACTGTTAGAAATTTGTTTTCGGACAACTTGGCAACAATTCTCTCTCTCTCTACATCACTGATGGCTGTGACAAACTGTTTGCATGCCTTATCGTTTCGGTACGTTTCCCCTAAAACCATACCTTTTTTCTCATCAAGGGTTGCCATCCAATTGTAGTCAGAAAAGGGACGACAGTTGACAGCAATTGCATGGGCATTTCTAAACAAAGTTTCAAGTTTATGAAAAACGGACTTGTTGAGCTGTTTAATGGTCTGCTCTGCCTGGCTTGTTCCCGTGGGTTTGTTGCGGGCTTCTACGTGTCTGACTGCCACACTGTGTCCATCCGAATTTTGATGATTCGTCAGGGCTGAATGCTTGAAATTTGCGCATCCATTGACAAAGGCTCCCTTCGAATAGTTTTGGAACCCACCCCGATTCGGCAGTTTGTTCACGGATAAAGGCCCATATGCTGACTGGCATGGTCTGCAATACATGCATTTACCATCATGCAGAAGCCACTCGAACTCCGTTATCCAAGAGTTCTTGAACACTAAAGACCTCTTATTCGTCTCATACTCCCTCTGTTTTTCTTTCCTCTTGTCGGATGTTTGTTTATTCTTTTTTGCCGGGGGCTCACAATTATCAAGAAAACGCCACATTGTTGATAAATGTAGCGTCTTGGTAACTACGGCTACACTTTGACAGCAGAGCCAGACCCACGGCCACCCACCAATGAGAAACGATTTCATGTTACTTGCAGCTAATTCTGCACTCGGCTTGTAACTTGCCATTTAGACTGGTACTAGCCAGTAATCCCATCGAGTAACTAAGCCGAGAGGTGGGGCCGGGTACCAGTCTACTTGCCCTTTAGTTTACTACACTGGTGCGCAGCTTGGAACAGGGTTCCAGGCTAGCGCTGTTTCAGTTTCATTTACAATTAGGTTGCGAGAATATGCAGTGGGCGAACGCATTGTTTACATTATACGGTTTACATTATACGGTT
>NW_014577464.1:222044-224090 GCF_000485595.1 Priapulus caudatus
AATCTTTTCTTGCATATTAACTTCCAGGGGTATTTATTTGAAAACAATCCGTGATAAACCGTGACATACATGTAACATTTCCGACGGACCGCTGCTGCCGCTGCGTCGCTCACCTAACGTACTTTGCTGATTGTTGATTGCAGGTGAGTACAGGTAATAATAACTCACCTAAGGTACTTTGCTAATTGTTGATTGCAGGTGAGTACAGGTAATAATAGCTCACCTGAAGTACTTTGCGCGCTGGGAGCGGCTCTCGCGGGCCAGCAGCTCCAGTCGATGGACGTTGGACAGAGACGACGGGACCTGCTTACCCGACTGCAGCGACATCACGTATTCCATCTCCACAACCTGCAGCCGCACCATCTCCTCCTCAGACAGGTGGGAGAAGTCCGGAGAACAGATGTCCAGCGTGCTCTCTCCCTCCGTGTCGAAGGTCGCGTCCGTTCCGGAATTCCCTTCCGTTCCAGAACTTCCTTCTGTATCGGAATCCTGATTAATTCCAGAATTCTTCTCCGCTCTAAAATTATCCTCTGTCCCGGAACTTTCCTCCACCACAGATCTCTCTGGAGTTCCGGAACTCTCTTTTGCAGAATTCTCTGGAATCCTGGAGCACTCCGGACTCCCAGAACTCTCCGGGTGCGACTCCGCCTTCGTGGACAGCGGCGCCCGGTGGCAGAACGCGTGGCGACGACAGCGATCGATCTTCGACGTCTCCGCCGGCGCGGCGACGACAGTTCTAGCGACTGCCGTGGCGATGACGTGATGCTGCCTCGACGCCAGCCGCAGCATCGATGGCGCGAGCCGCGCGGTCCGACCCACGCTCGTCAGCATTGTAATTGCGAAGTTTTTGCAACGACCCTCGGGTTCGGGGATCGGCAACCCTTGACCGCGCGACCGAGACGATTGGATTCCGTGCGATGATGTTGTTACGCCTTGCGTTTATCGATCACCTGTAGATGTTGAAGAGATAGACAATATATATTAGTTTAATTAATAGGTTCATATTAATACATCATAGATTTCAACAGTCGATGTGACATTCAATTCATTGTAATTTGTAATTGTAATATTTGTATTTATTTTAATATTTATTGTACCAAAGTAACAATACATGAAACGGACCGTGTGAATGCGTAAAGCATGCTGAGAAAACGGTGTATCGCCTTGGACAAAGTTCAGATATCTGCGTATATCGACTAATTTTACGTTGAGACAGATAATAAGCTTTTTATTTTCTTAACATGCTTTCACGAAAAATTTCACAGGGCGCAGACATCTTTGTGTGCAACCAGCGCCATCTCTAGGGAAACCGCGAGAAAAAATATACGTGTATTTGGCGCTTCGCGGTTGGTCGTCGCGTCGCACGTGGTTAATCGTGGTGGACGTTGATTGGTGGGAAACTACACGTGGAGCAAGAACTGAATCAACTGATGGTCACTCACCCCCGGCTTGCATTCTTCCACCTGCGTTAATAAAAGCCGAGTTATTCTCGAGCTTTTTTCGCAATTATCTGGTGTTTCAAGCTCGAAACTTTGCAACCATGCGACGGTGGTTCATACTGGGAGTCATTGGAGTTCTGCTGCTAGCTGGTGAGTTTTTGTCAATGCGAAAAATCGCTCGAATTAATCGAACATGCAATCCAGAATTTTTGCGAAGCGCTTCGCAAAAATTCTGGATTGTTCGTGATTTCCACTCGTGCATATTATTTCAGTTTACAATTTGCGCAATTGTTGTTTTCGTCTTTAAGCTCAACAAACGTCCACCTGCGTAAACTCTGATTACAGTTACTCTGATCCTGTATTCTGTAATAACTAATTCGCAGGAAGCTGCAGGGCTGACGACGATACCGTGGGTGAGGATGAGACGGTGGAGGTGGACATAGGGAAGAGCAGGGACGGGTCGCGCACAGATGACGAGGTAGTGGAGAGGTAAGATACACACTCACAGTGCCACGATATATATATATATATATAACATATATATAGAAGCATGTGGAGGGAAAGTAGATACATGCGTACTGTGTACATACAAAAGTACAGTAGGGTG
>NW_014577464.1:225747-231499 GCF_000485595.1 Priapulus caudatus
GCCTAGAAGTGATGGTGAGGGAGAGTGAGAGGGTCAGAAGTGAAGGAAAGGCTGCGAGAGGGGTGGAGAACATGATAGAGAAAGAGGTGGAGAGCAAGAGTGAGAGGGTGAGAGAGGGGAGAGACAGAGCAAGAGGGAGAAAGAGATGGAGAGAGGAGGGACCAGGGTGAGAGCAAGCAAGAGAGTGAGAGTGAAAGACAAAGAGAGCGAATCAGTCGCTTTAGTTCAAGAATCGTGTAGTCTGTGTCGCGGCGGCTGAAGCCATCATCATCATCATCATCATCATCATCGTCATCATTATCATCATCATTATCATTATCATTATCATTATCATTATCATCATCATCATCATCATCACCATCATCATCATCGTCATCATCATCATCATCGTCATCATCATCATCATCACATGTTATTTGTTGCAGATCTTCCTGCGTGAGCTGATATCTAACGCGTCGGACGCTCTAGATAAGATTCGATTCCTCTCTCTCACCGACAAGGATGCGCTGGAGTCAAACCCGGTCCTCAACATCAAAATCAAGGTAAGAGCATCCCTGATCGCGCGCACAGCTTCGCGCGCACGGCATACGTAGCGTTGCGTCGTCATGTGTTTGCACACGGTGTAACTTTATGCGTTGTACACTTGTACTTGTAACTTTACGGCGTTTAGTCGCGAGTTGAAGTTGTGAAGCTGCAAGTTATGCTATGAATGCCATGTTACGTATAGATATGACTAGCTGGGCTACCCGGCCGATGCCCGGGATTTTTGGGGTTACTGCTTTTCTGCCTATTTTCATGCGTTTAGCTGCGGCTACCCGGCGCTGCCGGGATTTTTTGGGGCGTTACTTGCCTTTCTGTTATTTCATGCGTTTGCTGCTATTGCTTCCTGCGTTTCGATTTCATGCGATTGCCTGGATTGTGAGACCTGACTATAGTTGAGCGCTGTTTGCTGCTTCTAGGATTCGTCTTGACTTGTTCTGCTGCAGCTGTATAGTCGAGGCGTAGGATGCCTGTTATTGTTAACTTTTCTGCTGCGCTAGTATTTTTTGGGTGGGAAATCGGGCCAAATCCCTTATTTGACAACCCCAGGTTTAAAAACCCTAACCCTAACCCTACCAAACTCACGACATGGGTGTGTAACGCTACTTTGACCTTTAAATCTTGTTTTGTTTTTTTCGCTGTGGCCTATATGCCGGCAGCCTGGGCACGGTCTATCGTTTTCCTAAATGCCCGACAGTTCTTAACCCTACCCTAACAAAAACCTAACTCTAGGCCCTATAACCTAACCCTAATCCTAACCTTAACCCTAACCCTTGTTTTACTTGAGAATAACGCCTAAAAATTAAAAACTGGACGGGCATTTAGGAAATCGCGAAAGACCGTGCCCTGGCAGGTTCAGATATAAGCGGCTGCTGGCATATAGGCCCACTGACACTGCTGTTGTTTTTTGCCCTTAATTGTTGCGTTTTTGTGCAAAATTGTTTATTGGCTTACAATGGTCGCTTCGCATCATTGTCCGTGATGAGAATATACCTTTCAGGGGTGACCTCTTACTGTCTCAGAAGACAGACAGACAGCATAGACTCCGGCCGATTTACTTGAGAGATAATACCGAAAACTCGAAAATACGACTGTACCGAAGTGCTCCTGCGAAAAAATACGCAGTGGCTGGAGGTAGCACGCCGTCGGTCGTTCAAGCCCCTTTTTTGCGTATAGGGTTAGCGGTTAGCGATTAGCGGTTAGGGTTAGGTAGGGCTTATGGTTAGGGTTAAGGTTTAGGCGCTTTTAGGGTTAGGTTCTTGCCCTCATCGTAAACTCTCAAATCGTGAATTTATTTTCCAAGCGTTATCGAAATCTCTGGCGGCCGACCGCGCCATTTTGGTCTCGTAGTTATGAAAAGCGAATGGACCTGGCGTACCGTATGCTCGAGACAACATTAACGATCACGGCCTGGCGTACCCCGTAGCCACTGCCAAAAAAATAAGCCAGCAAGTGAGCATTTATAACCTTTCAAGCAGTAGTCATGTACGACACGTTTGTCTTCCTTCGAAGCTAAATTGTTTTAATAGAACTAACAAAATATAGCTCGACCATATACAGCTAGAAAATAGCGGTTCAAAATGCAAATTTCAAATTGCAGTTGATAGTATGAGGCACGGAACGGCAATAGCGCCACCTCGCTCTGGACATTTTCTTTAAAATATAATAAATAATTTTAATTGGCTAATTTTAAACCATTTTTTATTTTGTGTATTTTATTTATTTTGACCTTAGCCTTTAGCATCGCCTGACATGCTTGATTAAGAATATATATGTCTGTTGGTGGTGAGCTCTTACTGGGAGGTCGGCCAAAAAGATAGTCAAGACGACAGAACAAAAACAGGCTTGCCCCTTATATAAGGATTAGAATAGTATAACCTCCACCTCCCTCTCTCACCCCTCTCTCTCTTCTCCCCCTCCCTCTCCCTCTCCCTCTCCCTCCTCCCTCTCCCATTCCCCTCTCTCACCCTCTCCCCCCTCCCTCTCCCTTCTCCCTTCGCCCTCTCTCCTCCCGCTCCTCCGCCCTTACTTCTCTCTCCCTCTCTCCCTCTTCATCCTTCTCCTTCTTCCCTCCCTCGTCCCCTCTTCTTCGCCCTCCTTTCTCCCCCTCTCGTCTCCCTTCCTCTCCCCCCTCGTCCGCCCTCTCCCTCTCTCTCAGCCTCTCCGCTCTCTGGGAGGGAAGTGATGGAATTCTCATGTTGCATTCAAGTGTATTATGGTATTGTTTCGTTGGCTGTTATCACGATTTTGATACGTAACTTTCACGGCTAACTCCGTAACATATCAGCTCTCTCTCTTCTCTCCCTCTCCTCCCCTCTCACACCCTCTTTCTCTCTCCTCCCCCACGCTCGCGTCTCACACCCTCTCTCGTTCTCTCTCCTCCCCCCTCACTCTCTCACACCCTCTCTCTTTTCTCTCTCCTCCCCTCTCACACCCTCTCTCTCCTCCCCCTCTCACACCCTCTCTCTCTCTTCTCTACTCACCGTCTGTCTCCTGTCTCTCTCTTCTCTCTCTCTCTCTCTCTCTCTCTCTCTCGCTTCTCTCTCTCTCTCTCTCGCTTTCTCGCCTCTCGCTCTCGCTTTTCTCGCTTCTCTCTCTCTCTCTCTCTGTCTCTCTCTTTCTCTCTCTCTCTCTCTCTCTCTCTCTTTCGTCTCTCTCTGTCATCTCTCTCTCTTCTGCTTCTCTCTTTCTCGTCTCTTTCTCTCCTCTCCTATTCTCTCCTCTCTTCTCTCTCTCTTCTCTTCTCTCTCTCTCTCTCTCTCTCGTCTCTCTCTCTCTCTCTCTCTCTCTCTCTCTCTCTCTCTCGCTCTCTCTCCCTCTCTCTCTCTCTTCTCTATCTCACTCTTCTCTGCTGCTGCTCTCTCTCTCTCTTTCTTCCCTCTTCTCCTCTCTCCTCTCTCTCCTCTCTCTCTCTCTCTCTCTCTGCTCCTCTCACTCTCATCTTCTCACCGTTCTCTCTCCCTCCCCTCTCTCACACGCTCTCTCTCTCCTTCTCTCTCCTTTCTCTCTCTCCTCTCTTCGGTCTCTCCGTCTTCTCTTGCTTCTCTCTCTCTCTCTCTCTCTCTCTCTTCTCTCTCTCTCTCAGCTCTCTCTCTCTCTCTCTCTCTTCTCTCTCTCTCTTCTCTCTCTCTCCTCTGCTCGTCTCTGCTCTTCTTCTCTCTCTCTCTCTTCTCTCTTCTGCTCTCTCTCTCGTCTCTCTCTCTCTCTCTCTCTCTCTCTGTCTCTCTCTCTCTCTCCGGGTCTCTCTCTCTCTCTCTCCTCTTCCTTCTCTCTGCTCACTTCGTCCTCTCTCTCTCTCTCCTCTCTCTCTCACCGTCTCTCTCCTCCCCTCTCTCCACTCAGCCTCTCTCTTCTCTCTCTCTCTCCCTCTCTCTCTCTCCTTGCTCTCTCGTTCTCTTCTCTCTCTCTTCTCTCCTCCTCTCAACCGCTTCTCTTCTCTTCTCCGGTGACCCCCTCTCTCTCTCTCGTCTCGTCTCTCGCCGTCCTCTCTGCTCCTCGCCCTCTCTCACACGTTCTCTTCTCGTATCTCTCTCTCTTCTCTCTCTCTCTCTCTCTTCTCTCTCTCTCCTCCCCCTCTCTCCTCCCCCTCTCTCACCCTCTCTCTCTCTCACGCAGGCGGACAAGGAGAACCACGTGCTGCACGTGACAGACTCTGGCGTCGGCATGACGAGGGACGACCTCGTTAACAACCTCGGCACGATCGCGAGATCGGGGACGTCCGAGTTCCTCAGCAAGATGGGAGATGCGACGGATGCTCAGCTTCAGGACCTCATCGGTCAGTTCGGCGTCGGATTCTACTCGTCGTTCCTCATCGCCGACAAGGTAAATTCCTCATTGATTCCGCGTTGATTCCGCGTGGATTCCGCGTTGATTCCGCGTTGATTCCGCGTGGATTCCGCGTTGATTCCGCGCTCGTTCCGCAGGCATTCTGCATTCGTTACACGAGTTTTCATTATACTTGTTCCTCATTTATTCCACTCTTGTTCCACGTTCATTTATCCTGCAGTCATTCCCTTTTGTTTTCACACTCGTTCCGAGTTCATTCCACATTCGTTCCGCACCTGTTCCATGGTGATGAGGTTCTATATTCTCGGCTCGTGCATGATGAATTTTTCCCCGGCTGATCGACAGATGTTGATAACGTGCGACTACATAAGCCAAACCAAATCTGACGCGAGCCGAGCCTAACACATGAATTAACTTCCTTCACTTTCTTCTCACCATTTCAAAGATAGCGAAATCTTCATTCGTTGTAATTTTTTCGAGTTAACTGATGCTAAACCAACTGATTCGACGTCCAAACCATTTCACAATAATAACGATGTTGAACATAACTGTTGTAACGGTGGCGGGCGCAGCTTTTGGTTGGGTTACCAAACCCGAACCAGAACGTTGAGTGATTGTGTGTGGGCTGTATCTTTTATTGACTTATTATTTATTTATTATTTATTTTTTATAAACTTATGATTATCTTTTTGATTTTTTATTATCTTTTTTGTTTGTTTTTCTGACGTTCTCTTGTCTTTCGCTCGCGCCGCAGGTGATTGTTACGTCGAAGCACAACAGTGATGAGCAGTACATCTGGGAGAGCGATGCTCAGTCGTTCAGCATCGCTCGTGACCCACGCGGAAACACGCTCGGTCGCGGAACCACCGTCAGGTGAGCGCGGCGTCCCCTATCCCTCCCACGCTCAGCGACGGCGCCCCTATACCCCCTCGACAGTTTTCCTTCTTTTGCTTGCGTCTGAAGGAGGAGGGGGTGTCCCCGTTGACATTTACAAACTAGCATGTTTGGACCAGTTACTAGTCAGAAAATCGTCAGGGCATTCCTGGTAATTTTAATGCAGTAAAGAGTAAGAGATCTGGTTGTGTGAAGGGTTGGTGTTGTACCCTGCTTCCCTGTGTGAAGGGTTGGTGTTGTACCCTGCTTCCCTGTGTGAAGGGTTGGTGTTGTACCCTGCTTCCCTTGCTGTCTGCGAGCGACAGACATGTGAATGCATTGTAACTTCACACGCACTCATGGGTTTCCTTCCTGCAGCTTGCACCTGAAGGAGGAGGCGTACGACTTCCTGGAGCCGGACACGGTGAAGGACCTCATCAAGCGCTACAGCCAGTTCATCAGCTTCGACATCTTCCTCTGGACGAGTAAGGTGAGTGGCCGGCGCCCCCTGGTGGCCGGGGGAGGGGGTCTCTGGGAGGGGAGCGGGATTTTT
>NW_014577464.1:238127-242010 GCF_000485595.1 Priapulus caudatus
CTCTCTCTACTGCCATTTCCCTTCCTCCCTCTCTCTCTCTCCCTCACCCCTAGGATTGAACCGTTCATAAAGGTACTTTCTCTCGTGTTTAGAACGTCGCGAAGGAGGGACTGAAGGTGGACGAGAGTGAGAAGAGCTCGGAGAGGAAGGAGGCGATGGAGAAGGAATACGAACCTCTCCTCAAGTGGCTGAAGGAAAAGCCGCTATCAGACAAGGTGAGGTGGTGCCGGCGTCGGGGCGACGTAAAGATGCGTCGTCGCGGCAACTAGGCGTAACGTGGCGTTACATGTTGTCGTGTTGCCTGGCGTGTTGTAGATGTTTTGGACACGGAATTTTTTGTTTGCGGAGTGCTGTAACTGGAAGCGTTTCATCAAGCGTTGCCCGGCTTGATGATTTTATAGATTCGTTTGTTGTTATCTGTGTATATCGTGTGCTTGTGTCGCTGACCCATACCTGTCTACCTCCTCCTTCCTCTCCATCCCTCCCTCTTCTCCGTCTCTCCCTCCCCTCCATCCCTCCCTCTTCTCCGTCTCTCCCTCCCTTCGCTCTTCCTTCGCTGGTCGTGTTACTAACCCTTCCTCCTCTTTCTCTCTCATACAGATAGAGAAGCCTGATTGTTGTCGTGTAACTAACCCTCTCCCCCTCTCCCCCTCTCTCTCGCATACAGATAGAGAAGGCTGTGATATCTGAGCGTCTGAGCGACTCTCCCTGCGCTCTCGTCGCGTCTCAGTACGGCTGGTCGGGAAACATGGAACGTCTCGTCCGATCGCAGGCGTACGCTAAACGTGACGACCCCACGCAGCAGTTCTACCTCAACCAGAAGAAGACGCTCGAGGTCAACCCGCGACACCCCGTCATCAAGGAGCTGCTGCGCAGGGTAGAGGTGAGCACCGGCGGGGAGCGCGGGAAGCGGGAGGAGAGGGGAGCGAGCACCGTGAGGGAGGGGTGGGAAGCAGGATGGTCATCAAGGCAGGAGGCAAGATACAGCCCCCTGCTTAAGAATTTGAATAAGCAACTCACTAATTACCTCAGCTAATTAACTCTCTAATTACCCCCGGCCCCTGTAACGACCCGACCCGATCCTCGGAGCTAGTCTCCGTCTGTCCGTCTGTCCGTCTCGCTGACGCGCGTTTCCCATTCTCGCCACCAGACGGAGCAGGACGACCCAACGACCCAGGATCTGGCGATGCTACTGTTCGACACGGCGACCATGCGGTCGGGATTCACTCTGCCGGACAGCTACGGCTTTGCGACGCGCATAGAGAAGATGTTACGTCTCTCCATGAATATCTCACCTGAGGAGAAGGTGAGGCTGAGGGAGGATTGTGTGTAGGAAAATACACACTGAGTAATAAATATTTGTTTACTTGTCACAGATTGTGCTTGAAAAAAAACGTCCTTGAAATGTCTTTGAAAAGTCTTTGAAAAACTAATTCACACGTGTGGGAACCATGTACTCAGAGTACCTAGCAGTAATAATGTACCATTATAGAATCAACCATCACCAAAAACCAAGAAAATACCACTAATATAGCTTTTCATTTAATATCTGGTATTCTATCTATTTCTATCTATCTATATCTGATATGTCTATCTATTTACAGATTTATATGGTACTTTAATCTATATCCTATCAGGTTATATTCACTCAGGGTATAAGTGATCCCCCTCTTCCAAATGGTATCGCCCACGACCAGTGAAGCATGGAAAAACTTTTGCAGGTAAATGGCCGTATTTCAACCTCAACTTTTTCACCCCACCAAAGCATAAAATATGATTATACGGCTATAATACGCGTTTTTACAGTCGCACAAACACACATACACATCCACTAATGAACGCGCATACGCGGGCGTGGTCGCATGCACGTGTGCGCGTGTATTATAGGCGTAAATTCACATTTTGTGCCTCGGGGAGGGAAAAAGTTTCGTCTGAAATACGGTCATTTTGATGCAAAAGTTTTTCCATGCTTGACTGGTCGTGGGCGATACCATCCGCGAGAGGGGAGTAAGGAATATGTGATTCACTGTGTTATACTGCCTGACAGCGCAGATGAATCATGGAAGGTCAGCATAAAGAACCGGCAACTGTTTATTATTATTATTAAATCTTTATTGCATGTAAATTAACTACAAATACATGTACTGAAGACATGTACAAAATCTGATAAATGCAATAGTGTTGAGCAGTTAAAATAATACAATTTATGAGTGATACAGTACATTGTGTGATATATAGTTCTGAGTGATACATGTTACATCAAACCTTTACATATTGTTGCAGGACTGTGACATGAATCTACGTGAATGACAATATGAAACGACTATTGTTTACGTCGGCAATCAGCGAGCTATAGCGGCTGTTTAATCTGCTGTCGGCACTCGTGTAAAACAACTATTTTTACTTTTTAATATGAATCTAAGGTATACATGATGACTCTAAAAAGCTAAAACTACTTGTCACAGATTGTCCTTGAAATGTCATTGATAAGTCATTGAAAAAATAATTCACTTTTGTGGGAACCATGGGAAAGAAAGAATAAGATCGCAATGTTTTTATTAGAGTTTATTTTACCATAATTTTTTTTCTCCAATTTCCGTAATATCAAAGCTCGCTATATAATGTTCCCGTCACGCGAAGTTATTATGTACATGCGCAATTATATATCATAAATATGATCTGAAAACTCTGGTAAACGCAGAAATATCTCTCAGACAGGCATGCACGTGACAAAGTGAAAAAAACAACCTGAATCTTTGAAAATCTGCTTGCATTACACGTGTACATAACATATATAATATATATATATATACATGTATATATAATATATATATATACATGTATATATATATATGTACATCTTTATATATATGGCACAAATGGTTTTATGTTTGTTTTGCACGAAGTGGTGTTCCTTGTACCGGTGGTAGTGATGTATAAATATATATATATATGTATATATAAACATATATCGTCACGACAGCACTGCAGTCATCAATGTGTATCGGTCGTCGTGGCAACCGCGCATTACTTTGTTAGTGTCCGTTGTCGTGGCAGCAGTGCAGACGTTAGTATTTATCGGTCGTCGCGTGGCAGCAGGGGGCGCTAGTTGCCGCGGCGCGATTTCTGTACCGTGGTTCTGGCTCAAAATATTCTTGTCTTACGTCGTTGGCCTATCTTCACATACACACTGAACTGGTTTTATGTCGTGTCTACGTGTGAATGTGTTTGTAACACCAGGAATAAAGAAAATTTCCTATCGTTTCTATTAAACCTTCGTTTAATGTTTCTTTTTATTGGCGATTCGATCACTTCGTCACCATTTCTTGAGAACAACAGAATTAATTGAGAAACAGGGGAAAGAAGGAATAAGATCTCAATCCTTTTATTAGTTTTATTTTACTATATTTTTAAAGTCGATTCAATCACTTAGTCAGGATTTTTTGGGAACAACTAGAAACAGGGGAAACAGGGTTCCCACAACCCTTGAAAGTCCTTGAATTTTGTCCTTTGTCCTTGAAAGTCCTTAATTTTAACGTTTGTCATAGAAAGTCCTTTGAAATAGGTCCAAGTCCTTATTTTGTCTAATGTCCTGGAATTTTACATTTTTGGCCTAAAATAAAAAGAAAATCGTCATTGCTGGTTATCTGACTGACCCTATTCCAAGTCTTCGATAATGTTAAATTTAATCCAAAATTCACATGTCATTGTCTACTAATGTACTCTACCAAAGTAGTATTTGTTTTGTCCCTAACTTTTACGTGCAGGTGGTGTAGAGGTCTAGACTATACGTTCATCATTTTAATATTTATTTATTACTCAGTGTTCATATTTTGCTACACAATTGTGTCAAATTGTGTGTAGGAAAATACACACTGAGTAA
>NW_014577464.1:242933-257485 GCF_000485595.1 Priapulus caudatus
GGTGCAGGAGGGGTTGGGAGTGAGAGAGAGAGAAAGAGAGAGAGAGAGAGAGAGAGAGAGAGAGAGAGAGAGAGAGCGAGAGAGAGAGCGCGAGAGAAAGAGAACATGGAGATGCTAGGTGGTTGGCAGGGTTTACGACCAGGCAGTAAACGCCCCCACGCTAGTTTCACACACATGTCCTACCTCCATTCCTACACCACCTCCTGTGTCCCCCTAATTAATTACTACACAATAATATTACTAAACTGTGCATACGTGACCATAATTGAGGGTCGACCATATAACTATACACACACAGTGAAGGAGGAAGCAGCCATATATATTAACATACAGTGGGAGAGGACAGAAGGGGGAACTTTGTAGTTTCACACGTACAGTAGTGAAACGATAAGCATGACAAGCTTTATAAACAGGGTATTCAAATGTCAGGGATAGAGACGCAGTATAGCAGCAGCAGGGTAAGGGATACATTATCTAACCATCCTCATCCTCCTCCTCCCCCTATTCCACCTCCCCTCATCCTCCTCCGCCTCCCGCTCTTTCACCGCTTCCTCCAATTCTTCCTCCTCCTCCTCCCCCCTATTCCACCTCCTCCTCCAATTCTTCCTCCTCCTCCTCATCCTCCCCCTCTTCCACCTCCTCCTGCAATTCTTCCTCCCCCTCATCCTCCTCCTCCTTCACCTTCACCACCTCCTCCTCCTCCTCCCCTCTTCCACCTCCTCCTGCAATTCTTCCTCCCCCTCATCCTCCTCCTCCCACTCCTCCCCCTCTTCCACCTCCTCCTGCAATTCTTCCTCATCCTCCTCCTCCCGCTCCTCCTTCACCTCCCCCTCCTCCTCCCGTACGGAGATGATAGCCGGAGCATTCCGTGACGTCATCATGGCGACGAAAACAGCAGACCAGCTGCTAACGGCATCAAACCCAAGCTCATGCATGTGGGAGTGAGAGTGGGAGGGGCACGTCTGATGATACCCATCTATCTATGTATGAACCCAGCCTCACTACTAACTACACACTCATAATTCCACTAAACCTAATCTTCTCACCCCTTTACTAATTCATAATTCTACTAGATGTAGCTAGTGTCAGTTCACTCTCTAGTTATAGTAGTCTAGTAGTTCTATATGGTCTGGTCTGGTCTAAGCAAGTGGATTGAATATAGAGAATAGCATGCATGCACGCCACTGCAACATACCTATATTATGAGGAATACGCACGCACGCACGCACGCACGCACGCACAGACACGCACGCACGCACAGACACGCACGCACGCATCATTCCTCAGTAACGTAAGAGGAAAGGGAAGCTTGTGGGGGAAGGATAGGATTGTGAGAGTGGGGCAGTGCGAAGGCGGGAGACAAATCCATTAACTGATAAACTGTCTGCCATCACCCAAAGCTCAGAACTACAAACAAACGCAAACGTAAGCTTTGAAAAAGGGAGCACAAAACTTTTAAGCTTATTTTTCAAGCTAAAGAAGAAAAAGAGCCACGACTAAAAGCAAAACACTGCCTCGCGTGCGTGAGAGGCTCGTAAAAACAAGCAAACGGCAGAAATCGCAAGCAGAAACGCAGAAGAAGATTTCTCATTGGCTAACAGCCAGCGTCGCGCCCCGCGCCTCCGCAAAAAAACAACCGAACGTCTCTTTGTCCGAAAATCGGCATGCCGGAGCTCACGATCGGAGGCTCTGGCGGCGCCATCTGGTGGCGCACGAAGCCGGGGCGACACGCTCGCCGCGCACCGTCCTACACGACACGACACAAGACCATCCACCGGTTCCCGTCGGACACGCCGCAGAAGAGCAATCTTCTAGCGGACTAGAACACATCCTGCAAGCAACAAGCGAAAGTCAAGAAATGGCAAACAAACAAACGAACATCCCTCGGCGAAAGAACACCGATCCACCACTCAACCCGAGCACCGTTCGCCCAACAAACAAGCGAACATCACTCAGCGTACAAACGCCAATCCAATATTTTCACCCGAGCACCATTCGCGTGACAAACAAGCGAACATTCGCTCCACAAGCGAGCAGATATTCGCCCGACGAACAAGCGAACATCTCTCGGTGCGACACTTTACCCGTACGATACTGCATAGTTCGGGCGCGCGTTCGCTCGCTCGCTATCTCCGTTTCTCCGATCTATGTGTGTCCTTGCCCGACCACAAAGCCAGCAGACGAGAGTGAGAGAGGGAGAGAAGAGAGGTCCATGCGCGGCGGAGACGGCTGCTGCGGCTGCTGCTGCCCCCGTCGCCACGACGACGTCACGGCGCAAACGCCCACGTGCTGCCAAACTACAGAACAGGCATCGGTTAGCAAACGACAATCGGTTAGCGCAGACGGACGGTTAGTTAAGGCAACTAGCAAAGCATAAAATTCAGTGGAGCGTTAAAGAAACGTTAGTGAGATCGAACGAGCGAGTGGTTGCCAGCTTTATGGAGCTATATGCGCGTTCGTGCTGTTACAGCGTGCGTGCGCGTAAGATGGGAGAAACGCACGTACGTGCATGCTCTTATACACGCAAGCTTGCAATGCATGCATGCACACAGATTGTGCATGAAGGAAAATATCGTATGTGCGTGTAGGGAGCGCTTGTACAAACACTCACACAAACACAGCAACACAGCGCACACACACTCGCGCAGTGACACACGCGCACATACTCGCGCAGTGACACACGCACACACGTAAACATGCACCCACGCACGCAATACACACATACACACACTCATGCATACATGCCCAGCCTACCCCATCCTAGCCCATACCCCATCCTCCCCATTACCCTATTCCTCTCCCCCATACCCATCCCACCCCTATCCCATCCTACCCCTACCCCATCTCCCCATTACCCCATCCACCCCTAACCCCAACCCCATCCCACCCCTACCCCATCCTGACCCCATACCCCTCCCTAACTCTACCCCATCCTCCTTCCATACCAGTCTACACGAACTGAGCACCACACAAACAGGAGAGATCAACGTGCTATACCTAACGCGTTCAAGCGAACTGAGGCAATTCTCCCTCTCTTGACAACTGCCTACGCACCGCCCCAGACAAGAGGAGAGAAGTCCACACACAGAGATGTGCTATGGGTGTGTTGTTTACATAGAACCTGTTCCTAACCCTAAACCCTAATCCCCGGCATCCTAGGCATACTAAGGAGAGGTAAGATCCGAGCATACATGAGAGGCTGTGCGGATCACCACACATAAATCTCATTGTCCTCGCGCCCCTCATACACGCAAGTGCCACCTTCCCTACACCCCCCCCCTCGTCACACCTCCCCCGTCCCGGCCCCACACATCCCCGCCTCCATTGTCTCATATCTCAATCCACACCTCCCACCTTCCCGACACACTTCTCCGTCCCCCCTGACTCCCCTACACGCTCCCCAACTTCCCCCTCCCCCCTCCCTCCACCCACACCTCTGCCCGCTCCCTTGGTCCTGAGTGTAATCATTAGCGCCGTTGTGACGTCGTCGTAGTACAGGCTACGGCTGCCAAAAGTTGCCAACACAGGCAAGGCGTATGTGCTGGCTTACCCATGCACATTCACTCTAACATGCTTCCCTTCATCTCCCCTCGCCCAGCATTCTTACATACTCCAATCTACATGTATATGCTACATGCTACGCTGTATGCGCGCACATACATGCAGGGTTTTCCAAGCTTTTTCATATAGCATGTAGGTGCTGGCCCCTTTACGAGTTCGCTATGTTTGCAAATCGCCGAAGGCGGCGTTTGCACGTGCTAGGGGGTGTCCGGGGCGCGGTATGATATTTAGCATGGCGGCGATGATATTTAGAGTGGCGCGCCCGTAGCATTTATAGGATGAGCGGGGCTCGACGCATAGCCTGGCGGTGCCGCCAGGCCTATAAGTGCTCCTTGGAGAACCCTTGTCGTCATGTGCATGTACTTTGTATGCGCGTACTACACATGTACGCACGTACGTGCTTGTACACGTACATGGTATGCGCGTACATGCATGTACATGCTACGTATATTGCATGTACATGTACATGTTATAACGTGCATACCGCATACAACATGTACATGCATCATGCTACACTGTATATGCCATACATACGCATTCCTCACTGGCTTCATGTGAAAATTCCATACGGTGTGTTCGCTTTTTGGTCTCCTCGGATCCCTGCATATAAACTAACTGGTTTTAATTATATATATCATACTATATATATATATATATATATATATATATATATATAAAGCTCCCCGAGACAGATTTTAAATATCCGTCACTAGGTTTTTCGAGCGATCGCAACCGTAGGGATCTGGGAAAACAAGCGGCTGCGCGTTCCACAAGCCAGGTCAGCCTATCGCCCTTGCACAACAGCACGTCGCGGGACATCCAGGGGGCGCCGCTCGCTCCTCGCTGCACGCATGCCAGGGGGCGCTAGCGTACCTGCTCCTGGCCTAGCGCGTCGAGGAACAAGCCCATCGGTGTTCGCTTCAAGCCGATCATCTCCATCTTGTTCGCGACCTTGTTCTTTATGTTACGCAGGACGCAGCGCACGCTAGCTGCAATGAAGATCACTGCGGACACAAGGGGGCGCCACCGTTTATTCACGTCTCTGGACGTGTTTTCCCGGCGGCTGCGAAACCTTAGCCTTAACCTTAGCCCATTATGGACTATTTTGAACCCATGTGCTCTCAACTTCCTACTATAATAACAAACAGTAATAATACATAACTAATAACTTAGAAGCACTCGGAGAGCACAGACCTCCGCCCCAAGGCCAGCTGAATTCTGTCACTCGTTGACAAATTTAATTAATTAATTAATTAATTAAATAATTAATTGCGATTCGGATCACCACCAAAAATGTAATCAATTCTTAAGTATACCCATTTCTGACCTATCCTTGAAAAATTTTATTAATTAATTGGATCCGGATCACACCAAATAGCTAATCAATTATTACGTTACCCATTTCTGACCGTATCCTACAAATTTAATAATTAATTAATTATATAATTAATTGGATTCCGGATCAACCACCAAAATCTCATCAATTATAAGTTACCCGATCCGACGTATCCTGAAAATTTTCATGACATATCCGTCCATAACTTTTTAGTTAGGCTGTACACAACAAACCCACAACACGAAACAAACAGCACCGCCGAGTGAAAAACATAACCTCCTGCCCAACCCCTTTGGTGACGGTAATAATCAATAATAATAATAATAATAATAACTAATAAACTCATTTAACAACACTCACCCCACCGGCGTGCACGGGCCAGGCCAATGCCGAACGACCGAACACTTTGAGAACGGATACCCCAGCATCAGCACGATGCAAAGCTAACCCGCGGGCCAACGATGATGCCAGACGCTCACCAGCGGATTTGGTCACGCTTAAACTGCATCGCCTGCTGCAGCGCTGGGGAGAGAGAACATATACGCGATCCCGTGAACAAAACCGTAATAGAGAAGAATAATGAACAAAACACGCTGCTGAACAACCGTCCTATACATAGGAGAATAAGAAACATACACATGAACACCGGTTATACAAGCGAGAATAGAACATACGCTAGTGAACAACCGTTATACAAAGAACTAAGAACAACACGCCGCTGAACAACGCCGCAGCAAAGCCGTAGACAATGTAGACCAGCTAGGTCTCCCTCCATCCATCAACCTCTCTCTCTCTCTTTCTCTCTCTCGCCTGTGGTCTCTGTCTACTGCTCTCATGTCCTGCTCTCTTCGTTCTCGTGTCTCTCGTCTCTGATCTCTAGCTCTCTGTCCCTCTGTGGTCTCTGTCTCTGTCTCTGGAGAGTAGTAGGGTCACTCTGTCTCGTGTCTCTGTCGTCCTGCTCTCTCGTCTCTTGTCTCTCGTCTCTGTCTCTGTCTCCTGTCTCCTCTCGTCTCTGGCTGTCTCTGTTCGCGAGCCCTACGGGTGGTGTCTTCTGTCCTCTTGTCTCTACTTGTCTCTTGTCTCTGTCTCGTGTCTCTGTCTCTGTCTCTGTCTCCTGTCTCTGTCTCTCTCTCTCTCTCTCTCTCTCTCTTCTCTCTCTCTCTCTCTGTCTACTGTCTCTCGTCTCTGTCCTCTGTCTCTGTCTCGTCTCTGTCTCTGTCTCTGTCTCTGTCGCTGTCTCTGTCTTTCTGCTCTCTGCTCTCTGTCTCTGTCTCTGTCTCTGTCTCTCTCTCTCTGTCTCGCTCTCTCCTCTCTCTCTCTCTCTCTCTCTCTATCTCTCTCTATCTCTTCTCCTCTCTCTCTCTTCTCTCTCTCTCTCTCTCTCTCTCTCTCTCTCTCGGTTATCAAATTGTCGACAGTAAACAGGTGACAATGGCTAGTTAGGAAAATATGACGGAGTCGGGTAGCCATGAACTAGCCTACGAGAATATGGTCTATAAATAGCCGTAGACTCATTGCCAAGCCAAGACAGGTATCCAGTACTGTGCAGCCCTCACCGTAGACCTATGCCGGTTGGTGATGCTAGCCACGCAACAAACCAACGCCACGCCTTCGATCGCCCAAACATCCGAACAGCATTTGGATCGGATGCATGAACCTGCGAACAACAACGTCGGAATCATAGTTCGCGAACAACGAACGACATTCGTCACCGAACGAACTAAATTATCGTTTAGGACAACACAAAGTTATCGTGCTTTGGACACTGCCTGCAGTGGCTGAGTGCAAACCCCCCCCCCGCGCCCGCCGCCGCCGCCGCCCGCCGCCGCCTCGCGCCGCAGCGCTCAATCACCAGCTCTTCGCCCAGATTTGACAAGCTTGCATCATGACAACAAACCCGGGCCTATAGACGTCGCTATCACTAATCAATACACGAACGTAGAAGTGGTGGACAAGCACTATGATTCACAGTTTACGACCTAGTGTGACTGTATGTATATCACAAGCGGGACTGTGTGTGTGAGCGATTAGTGATTCATCATGAATTCACTGATTCAGCAAACTCACCCAACGACAACGAACGTCAGAAGAGCCATGACAAAGTAGTTTGACTGATAGTAAAGCAGGTTCGCGTTCACTCTGTTCATCCATCTCTCCGGATCTTTCAGGTTTGGTAGCTGGAATCGTGCAGATTCGAGCATAAAGTCCGTAAGAGTACGTAAAGGGGCGAATTCCACCTCAGATTCCATTTTTACGGGTATTTTGGGTGATGCCATGTCTGAGAGTTAGGTCGCTTATGGTGTGCACAAAAAGCTTTAATATAATGCGCTGTACATCTTTTGGAAATTATTATAATAATAAAGAAAATTGACATAATATATTAAACAAACGAATTTTTAAAAATAAATCGCTGTTTTAATTATAAATTGACAAGGGACCGAATATTTCAAATCTCGTACATTTATCTATGGTGGCGTAGCGGTAGTCATCATGGCCGACTTTGAGTCACCGTAAGTATCATTGCAATTAAATTTGCAATCCAGGTTAATAGTAGATCGCTAATCGGCAAAACATTTCCTGCATGCACTGCCGGCTGACGTCCCGACGTGTTGATAAAGGTTTCATTGCCGGTGCCGATGCGGAAACCGGTTAAAATCCGCGTTAAATTTCCCTCGTGTCGATTTTCGCGCTTTCGTTTGCTTGATTTTGTAACGACAACAAGCGCGAATCGGTGAACCGATGACCCCAAACGCAATCGCGATCGTGCCACCTTCGCATCGGTGAAATGATCGTGGCCCTAATCCACTTTATGCCGACCTGCTGTGTCTTTTTCCTCCGTCTCGATCCGCACCCGTGAGATGTCCACGGCGAAACGAATGAAGTAGGTAAATTTTACCGGCTCCGTGTCGGTGTAGTCTCCACGCCCAGTCGGCTTCTGCCAATGCTGACATTACGCGGGTCACTGACATTGGGTGGTGGCTGGTGATCATTTATTATGATCACTGGGTGTTAGATTGCCCATATGTTTACATGCTTGTGGTTGTACGATTCGACAGTACCCCAATTTATGCCAGTCACGCAGTCATGCAGTGAGCTGCTCAGGTTCTGCCAGAATCTATTGAAGATTATAGGCAATTGATTCCAGCAATAGTACCTATGTAATAAATGTTATTAACAGTTGTGAGTTATTATCAAATGTGTTAAAATGTTATCTATCCACTCATCTGCTATCTGTACATCAGCTGTTGGGACAGATTATAAAATCTATCTACAGTACTACTGCTGAGTTAGTTTCATGTACAACCTGAACCTATAATCCTGTCAGTGATCAATATATATAGCCATAATATAGACACTCGCGATGACAGTCGACTCTATACTATGACACTCCTGATTTAATAGCATGCATGGCCACGTATGTGTTCATATAGTTAGAAGTAGTTGGTGAGTATAGGGCTATGGGCAAGAGCAGGCTTTCCATACCATTTTCATTGCCAACGCAACAGCCACCATTCCAAATAACTATAAGAGCAGCATGACTTGCAGAACGCGTTGGCGTCGTTTTTCCCCTGCCGAATTGATGCTGTTCTCTTGTTTCCTATGCTGCAGGATGTCGGTAGGGGGCAGCGATGTCGACGGTGACTGGCCGGGGCGATGGAATCACGTAAGCAAGCTTCTGGAGAGAACAGGACCGCTAGCGCACCCGGACTTTGTCCCGGGAGAAGAGGTGAGAATCGTCAAGAGTTCCTCGCGACTTCGGTACACTCCCTTGGATTTAGATATTCACCCGGATGTCATCCTTCTGCAATCTAGTCTGGCCTTCTAGTTTATAAAGTTTGAACCGAGAAAAATATAGTTTAAAGTACTAAAACTTTTAACTTTTCATCGTCATGATGTTACTTTGGGCACAAGCGCTGCGCTCACGCCACTCATGAGAATGATTGAGAGTCAGGGACCCAACCCGGATCAGCGTCACTAACGCTGAGAGGGTCTATGTCCCCCAGGGTACTGCCGGAACGTACCCTGGTACTATCTAATATGCGGACCGTAACCTCGCCTACCCACTAACAGAGTCTTAGGGAGTCGCCTACGCCTACTCTCTAACCCTAACCTAATCCCTAACCCTGGGGGACATAGACCCTATGAGCGTCACTAACTACGTCTTTCTTTTCCACTCGCAGATATTTAACTTCATGCGTAAAGATTGCAGGTTGCTTGTCATTGGAGCCGGAGGTCTGGGATGTGAACTTTCTCAAAGACTTGGTGAGTCACACACTTCTTCACTCTCTCTCTCTCTCTCTCTCTCCTCTCTCTTCTCTCTCTTCATCTCTCTCTCCCTTTCTCCCTCTCCCTCCCTTCCTCTCCCCTCTCCCTCTCCCGTCTCCCTCTACCTCTCCCTCTCCCTCTCCCTTCTCCCTCTCCCTCTCCCTCTCCTTTCCTCTCCCTCTCCTCTCCCTCTCCCCTTTCTCCCGCCTCCCTCTCTCTCTCTCTCTCTCTCTCTCTCCCTCCCTCCTCCCTTCCCTCAAACTCTTCTCTCTCACGTCATTCCTCTCCTCTCTCTCTCTCTCTCTCTCTTTCTGTCCGCTTTTGTGCGTAGGTCGGCGTGGTTAATACTTGTCTACTGCATGCCTTCATCTTACTGTTATCAGCTGTGAGAAAGATGGACGTGAAGAGTTGCGAGGCGAGGGGGGTGTCTATAGTGCGGGTCGTCTTCTACTACTCCCACCCCCGTGTTCTCTTTCTCTCTTAACACTGCAGCTCTGCTCACCCTCTCCCACCCTCACTTTCCCTTTCTCATTCGCTCTCTCTCTGTCTCTTCGTGTCCCCACTCTTCTCTCTCCGTGTCTCTCTTTTCCCCCACTCTCTCTCTTTCCTCCCTACGTCCCCTCTCCTACTCTCTCCTCTTCCCTGCTACTCTACCCTTTACTCCCTCCCCTTCGTCTCTCTCTCTCTCTCTGTCTCCATCACTCTCCCTCCCCCTCTCTCTCTCTCTGTCCTCCATCACTCTCCCTCCCCCTCTCTCTCTCTCTGTCTCCATCACTCTCCCCCCCTCTCTCTCTCTTCCCCCTCTCTCATGTTCTCTCTCTCACTCTCTCACAGGCACTCATGGGTTTCCACAACATAGATGTTATAGACATGGACACGATCGATCTCTCCAACCTCAACCGGCAGTTCCTCTTCCGCACTCAGGACATTGGCAAGTCGAAGGCACACGTCGCCGCTGCGTTCGTGCGGCGGCGCGTGCCGGGGTGCCGCATAGAGCCTCACTGCTGCCGAATACAGGATTTCGACGAGGAATTCTACCGGGAGTTCCACGTCGTTATTTCGGGTCTGGATTCGGTGATCGCCCGCCGATGGATCAACGGCATGCTGGTAACGTGGGGTGCCGGGGGGGAGTGGTGGCGCGGTTTCTCTCTCTCTCTCTTTATCTCGCTCTTTCTCTCTGTCTCTCTCTCTCTCTCTCTCTCTCTCTCTCTCTCNTATATATATATATATATATATATAACATATACGTAGGTGGTGTTTTCTTGGTTGTATAAAGAATAGCATGAGAGCACTAGCTTGTATAAACCGTAATGAGGACGTGTGTTTTTTCCGTGATGTGCACAACAAAGAACCCTCGAGCGAGAAAACGAGAGACAAGATCCGAGAGAGAAAACAAGAGAGAACTCCCGAGAAAGAAAACGAGAGTGAAACCTCGAGAGAAAAAACAAGAGTGAACGCCCAAATGAGAAAGCGACAGAGAAACCCCGAGAGAGAAAACGAGAGAGACAGCCCGATAGCAAGACGGGCGCAAGCGTTTTCCCGTGTAATTCGACTGACGTAATAAACGTGACGTGAGAGGCTGTGGGTGGAGTGGAGGGGAAGGGGGAATGGTAATGATCTAACATATAGTGCATGGGCCAGCATTAGCTTTCCCGCCGATGTGCAGGCTCTCGGTTTTCTATAAGGCAGTCGAATTACACGAGCAATGCGTGCACACGTCATTGTCGTGTTCTTTCTCTTGGGGTTTTCTCTCTCGGCTTTTTTACCTCGAGGTTTCTCTCTTGCATTCTCTCTCTCTCTCTCTCTCTCTCTCTCTCTCTCTCTCTCTCTCTTCTCTCTCTCTCTCTTCTCTCTCTCTTCATTCTTCTTCTTCTTCTCTTCTCTTCTCTTTCTTTCTCTCTCTTCCTCTCTCGCTCTCTTTCTCTTTCTCTCTCTGTCTCTGGTCTCTTCTCTTCTCTCTCTATCTCTTTCTCTCTCTCTTATCTCTCTCTCTTTCTCTCCTCTCTCTTCCCACCCTACCTCTCAGTCTCTCAGCTCTGACGTTTAATCTATAACAGTGATGATCTGTACTCACCGTAAACCACATGACACTATATATAGACCGTAGAGTGAGGCATTGTGCAGGGGTCAAAGGTTGACCGCGCGACTCACACGTCTCATTGTTCTTCTAGCTGAGTTTGCTGGCTTACGACACGGACGGAAACGTCGATGAGTCGACGATCATCCCGCTGGTAGATGGCGGCACTGAGGGGTTCAAGGGCAGTGCGAGGGTCGTGCTCCCCGGCCTGACGGCGTGCATAGAATGCACCGTGGACCTCTATCCCCCACAGGTACAATCCCGCGACCAAATGGTAAGCACACATAGTGGGACCTCTATCGCCCAGCAGGTACGTGTAAGCCACACATAAGTGGACTCCTCTATCCCCCACAGAGTACGGTGTAAGCCACACATATGAGGACCTCTATCCCCCACACGGTACGTGTAAGCACACATAGACGGACCTCTATCCCCCACAGGTACGTGTAAGACACATAGTGGACCTCTATCCCCACAGGTACGCTGTAGGCACACATAGTGGACCTCTATCCCCCACAGTACGTGTAAGCACAAATAGAGCGACCTCTATCACCCACAGTACGTGTAAGCACACTATGTGGACCTCTTATCCCCCACAGGTACGTGTAACACACATAGTGACCTCTATCCCCCACAGCTCGTGTAAGCACACATAAGTGGACCTCTATTCCCCACAGGTACGTGTAAGCACACATTAGTGGACCTTCTATCCCCCACAGGTACGTGTTAAGCCACACATAAGTGTACCTCTATCCCCCACAGGTACGTGTAAGCACACATAGGTGGACCTCTATCCCCCACACTCCCCTGCGTACGTGTAAGCACACATAGAGGACCTCTATCCCCCACAGGTACGTGTAAGCACACATAGAGGACCTCTATCCCCCACAGGTACGTGTAAGCACACATAGAGGGACCTCTATCCCACAGGTTACGTGTAAGACAAACATAAGATGGACCTCTATCCCCCACAGCGTACGTGTAAGCACACATAGTGGACCTCTATCCCCCACAGGTTACGTGTAAGCACAATAGCTGGACCTCTATCCCCCACAGGTACGTGTAAGCACACATAGTGGACCTCTATCCCCCACAGGTACGTGTAAGCACACATAGTGGACCTCTATCCCCCACAGGTACGTGTAAGCACACATAGTGGACCTCTATCCCCACACAGCGTACGTGTAAGCACAGCATAGATGGCACCTCTATCCCCACAGGCTACGTGTAAGCACACAATAGTGGACCTCTATCCCCCACAGGTACGTATGTAAGCACACATAGAGGACCTCTATCCCCCACAGGTACGTGAGAGAGAGTGTGCGACGGACCGTAACACTGACTTAAGGGATCTAGCCTGATGATAGCAAGAAATGAGAACGACAGAGGAGCAGAGAGAAGAGACAGAAATAGATAGAGAGAGATAGAATAGAAGAGTGATGAGAGAAAAAATAGAGAGAGAGAGAGAGAGAGGAGGATCGAGAGAGAGATGACGAGAGAGAGAGAGAGAGGAAGAGGGAGAGAGAGAAAGAGACACAGAAAGAGAGAGAGAGAGAGGAGAGGAGAAAGAGACAGAAAGAGACAGAAGCGGAGAGAGAGAGAAATAGAGATAGAAAGAGTGAGAGAGAAAAAAATAGAGAGAGAGAGACCTCTATCATAGGTACACCCTTTCACCAACAGGAAAGCTTCAGTATCACCCGCTGTGTACGTTAGCGTCTTCGTGTCTCCCTCTCTCCAGGTGAACTTTCCGATGTGTACGATCGCTCACACGCCACGCCTCCCCGAGCATTGCATCGAGTACGCGCGAATCCTGCTGTGGCCCAAGGAGCAGCCGTTCGGAGGTGAGGGGGCGCCACCGCGCGGTCACGCTGCGACGGGCGCGGCGAAGTGAAAACTGTCGCTGTAGCGGTAACCCATGTCGGGTAGCCGCGTGATAAAAATGATAATGATGATAAATTAATAATAATAATATAATAACAAGAAGAGGAAGAATAAAGCTAATAATATTGATGATGATAATGATAATAATTATAACTAATAATAATAATTATAACTAATAATAGTCATGATAATAATAACGGTGTTAATATTAATAATAAAGCTAATAATATTTATAATGATAATAATTATAGTAATCATAATAGATGTCAACAAAGCTTCTCTGAATAACGTGCGCTACGCTCATCAATACTCGCCGATCGCTCCTCATCAATACTCGCCGATTGTCCCTCGTCAATACTCGCCGATCTCCCCTCATCAATACTCGTCGATCGCCCCTCGTCAATACTCGCCGATCGCCTCATCAATACTCGCCGATCGCCCCTCATCAATACTCGCCGATCTCCCCTCATCAATACTCGCCGATCGCCCCTCATCAGTACGCGCTCCCTAGACACCACTGCCGTGCGTAACCCGCGCTCACTAAAACATTTTGCGTACGACCTCGTCCGACCCTCTCGCTCCCGTCTCTCCCGCCAGATGGCGTCGAGATCGACGACGACGACCCGGAGCACGTTCGCTGGGTGTTCCGGCAGGCGGTGGAGCGCGCGGACCATTACGGGATCATGGGAGTGACGTACCGGCTCACACAGGGCGTCGTTAAACACATCATCCCGGCCGTCGCGACGACGAACGCGGTCATAGCCGCAGCGTGCGTCACCGAGACCTTCAAGCTTGCCAGCAGGTAGGGGGCGCCGGCGGGTAGGGGGCGCTGGCAGGCATTCATGGGGCGCCGGCAGGCAGGGGGGGCTGACAGGTAGGGAGCGTCGTCAAACACATCATCCCCGCCGTCGCAACGACGAACGCGGTCATAGCCGCAGCGTGCGTCACAGAGACCTTCAAGCTTGCCAGCAGGTAGGGGGCGCCGGGCGGGCAGGGGGCGCCGGCGGGCAGAGGGGGCGCTGGCAGGTAGGGGGCGCCGGCGNTCGATCGCCCCTCATCAATACTCGCCGATTGCCCCTCGTCAATACTCGCCGATCGCCCCTCATTAATACTCGTCGATCGCCCCTCATCAATACTCGCCGATTGCCCCTCGTCAATACTCACCGATCGCCCCTCGTCATTACTTGCCGATCGCCTCATCAATACTCGCCGATCGCTCCTCATCAATACTTGCCGATCGCCCCTCATTAATACTCGTCGATCGCTCCTCATCAATACTTGCCGATCGCCCCTCGTCAATACTCGCCGATCGCCCCTCGTCAATACTCGCCGATCGCCCCTCATTAATACTCGTCGATCGCCCCTCATCAATACTCGCCGATCGCCCCTCATCAATACTCGCCGATCGCCCCTCATCAATACTCGCCGATC
>NW_014577465.1:4981-6754 GCF_000485595.1 Priapulus caudatus
ACAGCAGCAGCAACAGCAGCAGCAACAGCAGCAGCAACAGCAGCAGTAGCAGCATGAAAACCCGAGTCGCAAGGGGCCAACAAACAAGCGAGTATCGTCATCGTTCTCGCCCGCGCGCGCTTGCAGCGTTACCTGGTGTCGAATAAGAGGTACTTATTAACGTAAGCGTAAGAACGCCTATACGCATAATATTGCAAAAGGGAAATACAAGATTATATTAGAAATTATAGTAATTTTTTTTCAAAAAGGAATGTTAGATTTTCGGCTGGGCTCCTCTCGTGCTATCGGCCTAAATACCGAGATATATATCATCTCATCGGTACTATCTCCGCTGCGTTTGTCAACGCCAGCTTATACAAACACTGTGGAGTGAGTGACTTAGCTCTGACGGTATGGCGGTGAAAAATCATCTCCAATTGGCGGCCACATGCATACCCAAATATTCCCATAGATCAGCAGACATTTCTTTAGAGAAATCACAATGCCATCCTCTGAATTGACATTGCAAGTGACACCATATGAGATGTTAACTCAAATATTGTTCCATATTTTTCTCTGTAAGCAAAGTTTTTCCGGTACATATGTGACATGGTCAATGCGATTTTATGCCAACAAATTTAAAACTTTTAAAACTGGAAATTTAAAACTTCCCCCGTTGCCACAGGAATGCACATTAGACACCACCCACAACTGTCAGATGCAGCAAGGATTCTAGTTTCTGAAATTAAAAATTGCAAAGAGTTCTAACAGTTTCCATCGACAAAAAAACGCACGGATATACAGGAAAAGAGATCTACCTATTAAAAAATTATTACAAATTACAATTAACTACAAATTAGATCCAAATATTTTTCTGCCCAGCGCTCGTTGGCTGAATTGCACGCGCAATACACAACAACGGCGGGTTGTCCTTACACCAACGCCACCTAGCGTCTGCTATAGACACCACGACTGGAAGCCTGTCTTGCCTCGGTCTTCTATACGATCGACTCTCACACGTAGGTTCACTGATCGCTGTAAAACTTGCGCGATCATGCGGCAGCTACATTCATATCCATTGCCATCTAGTGAATTATATATACATCATTCATGACACACACCATCGCTCAGCTCATGAATAATTCATGCGCAAATTATAGATTGTTAAATCGATGAATGAATGAGTGAATGAATGAATGAATGAATCAAACAATCAATCAATCAATCAATCAATCGATAAATGAATGATGAGTCAATTAATTAATCAATCAATAATTCAACCAATCAATAAAAGAAAGAAAAAGTAATGAATGAAGAAATAAATGAATGAAAATTTAAATATATATTAACTAACAAAGGAATGATCAGAAACAAATACATAAATAAATTAATGAAGAATAAAATTAAAGTTAAATAAACAAACAAATAAACGCATGCGAAAACAAGCAAATGAATAAATACTTTACAAATGTCCAAATATGGACATCCATTACCGATAATATCAGTTGCATATTAGTTTTGTACGTGTCGTCTGCGCTAGCAGGCCCATGGGCGCTCTGCTACAGAGAGAGAGGGGGAGATAGGGGAGAGAGAGAGAGAGAGAGAAAGAGAGAAAGAGAGAGAGAGAGAGCGCGAGAGAGAGGAGGGAGAGAGAGAGAGACAGAGAGAGCGAGAGAGACAGAGAAAGAGAGAAAGAGAGAGAGAGAGAGCGCGAGAGAGAGGAGGGAGAGAGAGAGAGACAGAGAGAGCGAGAGAGACAGAGAAAGAGAGAAAGAGAGAGAGATAGAGAAAGAG
>NW_014577465.1:7499-11963 GCF_000485595.1 Priapulus caudatus
CCCCCGCGCCTCCCCTGCCTACACCACCCCCTCCCCCTTATCTCCCGCTTTTCCCGCCTTCCCCGCCTCTACCAGCGCCTCTCCTGCCTACACCACCCCCTCCCCCTCATTTCCCCGCTTTCCCCGCCTCCTCCGTCTCCACCAGCGCCTCCCCTGCCTACACCACCCCCTCCCTCTTATCTCCCGATTTTCCCGCCTTCTCCGCCTCCACCAGCGCCTCCCCTGCCTACACCACCCCCTCCTCCTTATCTCCCGCTTTCCCCGCCTCCTCCGCCTCCACCAGCGCCTCTTACGCCTACACCACCCCCTCCCCCCATCCCCTGCTTGCCTCGCCTACCCGCCTACACGCATTCTCCCGCCTCCCCCGCATTCCTGCCTCTCTCGCAGCACATCTCTCACCCATCCCACTCCACCCTCATCTCCGTTGCCTCGAGCATCTTCGCGTCCCCCCGCTTTCTTTCCCGCCTCCCTCCTCCCCGCGGTCACCTACCCAGTCTCTCCCGCCTCCCCCCGCTGTCTTTCCCGCCTCCCTCCTTCCCGCGGTCACCTACACAGTCTATCGCGCTTCCCCCGCTTTCTTTCCCGCCTCCCTCCTCCCCGCGGTCACCTACCCAGTCTCTCGCGCCTCCCCCGCTTTTTTCCCGCCTCCCTCCTCCCCGCGGTCACCTACCCGGTCTATCGCGCCTCCCCACGCTTTCTTTCCCACCCCGCTGTCTTTTGCCCGCCTCCCTCCTTCGCAAGGCGCGTCACTCTACTGAACAGTCTAATCGCGTTCCCCCTTCTTATCTTCACCCCCGCCTCCTCCTCGCCGGCGTCCACCCCCTACCCAGTCTCTGCCCGCCTGCCCCGCTTTCCATTTCCGCTCCCTTCTCCGCCCGGGTCAGCCTGGACCCAGTCTCTCACGCCTCCCCGCTTTCTTTCGCCGCCTCCTCCTCTTCGCGGTCACACTACCGGTCTTAGCGATCGGCGCCTCCCGCACGCTTTCTTTCCGCAGCCTTCACCTACCCAGTCTCTCCCGCCTCCCCCGCTTTCATTTCCGCCTCCTTCTTCCCCCCGGTCACCTACCCAGTCTCTCACGCCTCCCCCGCTTTCTTTCCCGGCCTTTCTCCCCCCGTCACCTAACCAGTCTTCACTGCCTCCCCCGCTTTCTTTCCCGCCTCCCTCCTCTTCGCGGTCACCTACCCAGTCTCTCCCGCCTCCTCCGCTTTCTTTCCCGCCTCCTCCTCCTTCCCGAGGTCACCTACCCAGTCCTCTCCGCGCTCTCCGCTTTCTTTCCCGCCCTTTCCCCACCCCCGTCACCTAAACCAGTCTTCACTGCCTCCCCCCCCCGTCTCCGCCCGCCGCTGCAGGTCTTCTACCTTCGTATATACAACGTAGCGTACATAGCCACACCGCTCAATCTATACGGGGTTGCGCTCGCTGGCCTATTAGTTAGTTTGTGCAGCGTTTCGCTGTGCGCACGACCCCTCCTGCATTGTAGCTGAGCATGGAGAGCTCTACCCGAAGCGCGCCCGCCAGCGCATTCGCTCTGTGAACGTATCTATCCGATGAAAGGTTCGTTAGCCGTAGCCCTGCTCTTGCCTGCGCGCGCCCTCAGCGAGCGCAGACCCCACATCCACTTACTACCCGTTCCCCTCCCCCATGCTACCCAGTCCTCTTTACTCCCATTACCCCCCCCCACCTCACATCCCTTCTGCCTCTACTGCCCTTTTTTCGCCCCCTTTTTTTCTCTTACCCATCTTCTTCCCCTAGTGCTCTTTCTCTCCCTTCTCTCATTCGCTCTCTTCCTCCACTACTCTCCTCTCTCTTATTCCCCCTCTTCTCTAATTCTCCCCCTTCTTACATTCTCCCTCTTATTCCACTACTCTCCCTCTCTCATTATCCCTCTTTTCCCACCACTCTCTCTTTTCTCTCATTCTTCCTCTTCTCCAACTACTTCACTTCTCCCCACTACCTCTTCTTTTCCTAGTGCTCTTCCTACCCCTTCTCTCATTCTCCCTCTTCTTCCCCTGCTCCTCTTTCCTCTCCTTACCTCATTCTCGCTCTTCTCCCCATTCTCTCCTCCGCTCTCACCGCTGCTCGTTCGATACATGTACATGACATGTGTCTGGCTGAGTCGATGAGCTGTCGCCCGCGTCCAGGCCACGGTCGCCCGACAATCGCCTGTCGTAAGTAACGGACGTGTGGCGTTCGCGTGCTGCGTGGTGTGCGTGCCTGGTGTGCGTGCGTGTGCCTGCGTGTGCTGTGTGCGCGTGCATTGACGTGTGCGTACGTGCATACGCTTTGTGGCCGTGCGTGCGGCGGGCTGTTGCCGTGGTGGCAGTGGCCCCGCCCTCGCGTGCGTGAGCGCGATGAGAGCGTAAGAGAGAGAAGAGGCTGAGAGAGCGAGAGATAACGGGAAAGAACACAGAAAAACCGACTGGCATTCTCTCTCTCTCTCTCGCTCGCTCTCGTCTCTCTCCTCCGTCTCTCTCGCCCGTCTCTTCTCCTGCGCGCGCTCGTCTCTCTCTCTCTCTCTCTTCGCGCGCGCGCCTCTCCCCTCTCTCATTTCTCCGCCCCTTTCTCTCTCTCTCCTCTCTCTCTCTCCCGCTCTCGCTCCTGGCTCTCTCTCGTCGCTTCTCTCTCTCTCTCTCTCTCTCTCTCTTTTCTCTCTCTCTCTCTCTCTCTCTCGTTTGCTCTCTCTCTCTCTCTCTCTCGTCCTCTCTCTCTCTCTTGATCTTTCTCTCCGTCTTCTCTCTTCTCTCTGCTCTTCTCTTCGCTTTCTCTCCTCCTTCTCCTTCGTCTCTCTCTCTCTCTTTCTCTTTCGCTCTCTCTCTCTCTCTCTCTCGCTCTCTCTCTCTCTCTCATCTCTCTCGTCTCTCTCTCTCTCTCTGCTCGCGCTCGCTCTGCTCTATTTTTCCGTCTTCACTATCTGCTCCCTTCCTCTTATTTCTCATTTGCTCTTCCTCACACACACATGTGATAAAACATCGCCTTGCTAGCAGTGTACATTTAATGACACATCACCGAAACCACAAAACATACACTCCACACACACACACACACACACACAGCCACAGCACACACCACACACACGACACACACACACAACACATCACACCACACACACACACACACTACACACCCACACACACGCACACACACAGCACAGCACACTCACCACACAACCACACACACACACACACACACACAACAGCCACCACACACACCACACACAGCACACACACCCACACACACACACACACACACGACACACACACACACACACACACAACACACACACACACACACACACACACAATACACACACCACACACACACACACACACACACACACACACACACACACACACACACACACAAATACACACACGCGCGCGTGCGTGTGTGCGTGCGAGCGTGCGTGCGTGCGTGCGTGCATGTGTGCGTGCATGTGGGTGCATATATCGCTGATCCACTCCATCCACCGCTATCGATTATAATTAGTTGACCGCTAATGACCGCTGGGCACATGATCATTGTGGGATGGATGGATGGCTGGATGCTGCAGCTACCCTGCCACCTGACCCCTCTTACGCCACACCACGTCGGCCACGCAACGGTGTGCGCATTCGCGTGAGCGAGCAGCGCGACAACAGGTCCGCTGCGTATTGCGGCTGTGCGGCTGTGCGGTAAACGCGAGGTGCGTCGCGTGCGATCATGATGACAAAATAAGCGAGGCTGCTTGATTAACAAAGCCCGCCGCCGGGGAGATGATAGCATCATTAGAACCGACATGGTGCGCGCGCGGTTATATTCGTTTTCAAATGCGGAGCCGTGAGTGGCAGATCAAAAGGAGCGGATACCCAGGAGCGTGCTGTTCACAAGCAGACCATTAAAGCAGACTATTGAAACATACAATTTTATTCTTCCATCGCTCACACGCGCACGCGTGCTGTACTCCGCTTTAGCGAGCTTTCGTCAGCGGCCGCCAGTCGGCAGGATGGCGCGTCCGTCGCCGGTAACAGTTTCCAACCTAAACTCAACCGTATTGGATCTACGTGAGAAATTTAAGAATTCGAATTAACTAGCCAATGCACGTTGGGCACAGATATAGAGTAACCGCTATTTTAACTTACGAGGTTACTTCCTACCCCCACCCGCTTTCCAAAAAAATTTGTGGTGTTGGTGGTGGTGCTGGTGCTGCTGCTGCTACTGGTTGTGGTGGTGGTGGTGATGGCAGTGCTGCTGCTGGTGGTGCTTATAATGGTGGTGCTGGTGCTGCTGCTGCTACTGGTTGTGGTGGTGGTGGTGATGGCAGTGCTGCTGCTGGTGGTGCTTATAATGGTGGTGCTGGTGCTGCTGCTGCTACTGGTTGTGGTGGTGGTGGTGATGGCAGTGCTGCTGCTGGTGGTGCTTATAATGGTGGTGCTGGTGCTGCTGCTGCTACTGGTTGTGGTGGTGGTGGTGATGGCAGTGCTGCTG
>NW_014577465.1:15202-16547 GCF_000485595.1 Priapulus caudatus
GTGTGTGTGTGTGTGTGTGTGTGTGTGTGTGTGTATGTGTGCGTGTGTGTTTGTGTGCGCGCGCGCATGTGTGTGTATGTGTGCGTGCGTATGTGCGTGCGTGTGTGCAGGGCAGTCGAAGCTGACTGATTAATCACACAGAGAGACTACACATCATCGTCTGAATAGCGCGATAAAGGAAGCGCCCAGAGACGTCTGCCGGCTGCTGCCGTGGCTGATAGCACTGCTTAACTCGCCGATATATCCCCGCCGAATGTCTCGTCAGCACATGTTCATCCCATTAGCAACGACCGAGTGGATATTAAAGAACAAATTATTAATAGTAATTTGCCTTCCGCGAGCATCAGTACCACAATGATTGATAATCTTTGCTCTGCAGCGTTTGGGTAATAATAGATGTCTAGGTACTGCTCTGACGAGTGATGTTCTACTTCCTATGTAAATGACTCGGTGAAGGACTGGACCAGTGTTCCCTCTAAAGCCGTGCGTGTGTGTGCGCGCACACACGTTTTGCAATCAGCGCACAATGAAAATTAATGTGCGCACAAAAGGTTAGTTACCTAAAATAATGTAGTAATTAATAATTATACTTATTGAAAATAATCTCTTAAAAATCTTACCTAAATACGTTACTTCGTAGAATGCAATCATACTTGTATTATAATAAAACATGACAATACAGTTTTATTAGCCATGAGAGATAGGATGTGACAAAATTATCTTGAAGCAATTTTAAGTTTACATTTGCACAACCATTCATTGCGCACATACTTTTGTCACAGGTAAAAAAATTTGCACAACATAAGATTTTTGCGCACACTGACTACTAATAGTTAGAGGCAACATTGGGCTGGACGTACTTGCAGCCGCGTTAGTGCTTCCAACATGGCGGCCAATTGTTGGCGGCTGATATTACACGTACATTATTATTTATGACATTGGACCTAGACCCATAATACTCACATTTAGCGTATATTATTACACAAGTAGTGATATATTAGCAGATAAGGGTGAGATAACAAACATGATGGTGACTTACTGTACAAGAAGGGTTGGTAAGACCCTCTATTTTGTCATAACATATGTCATAGGTAATAGATAGCAAATAACATACAACATATACCATAAAATATATAACATATAACAAATAAAATGTAACAAGTAACAACTAAAATATAACATGTAACATATAACAAATAACATATAACATATAACATATAACATATAACATATAACATTAACATATAACATATATAACATATATAACATTAACATATAACATATAACATATAACATATAACATATAACATATAACATATAACATATAACATATAACATATAACAA
>NW_014577465.1:18587-21093 GCF_000485595.1 Priapulus caudatus
CCACACACACAATGCCAATACCCACACACACACACGCGCGCACACACGAAACACACACCAGACCAGCCGACTCGCACACACACAACACACACACAACACCCACAACACACACATTCGCGCGCACACACAAACAAATCGACACACACACACACACAACACAAGCTCCCACAGCACAGGCACCCACACAACACACACACCACACACACACACACACACACACACACCACACACACACACACCCACACACACACACACGACACACAACACACAACACACACAACACACACACACACACAGACACGCACACAGCACACACACACACACACACCACACACCACACACACTGGGACACACGCGCGCGAAACACAAACACACACAGTCAGTCACACACACTACCACAGCACACACGCGCGCGGCAGGCGCGCCGCGCGCAAACACGATCAAACACGTCGGTTCAACACACACACACACACACACAACACACACACACACCCGACACCCACACACCACCACCACAAACACACACACACAATCACCACAAGCACACACACCGACACAGACACACAGCACACCAGAGAGAGAGAGAGAGAGAGCAAGAGAGAGAGAGAGAGAGAGAGAGAGAAGCGCGCAGAGAGAGAAGAGAGAGAGAGAGAGCGCCGCGATGAGAAGAGCGAGAGAGGAGAGAGCGAGATAGATAAGAGAGAGAGAGCGAGAGAGAGAGAGAGAGAGAGAGAGAGAGAGAGAGAGAGAGAGAGAAAGAGAGAGAGAGAGAGAGAAAGAAGAGAGAGAGAAAGAGAGAGAGAAAGAGAGTAGAGAGAGAGAGAGAGAGAGAGAGAGAGAGAGAGAAAGAGAGAGAGAGAGAGAGAGAGCGAGAAGAGAGAGAGAGAGAGAGAGAGAAGAGAGAGCACACACACGCTTACACACAACACGCGAGTATACACGCACGCACACGACACGCCATAAAACACCACCACGCCACACACGGCAAACACAACGCATACACACGCATACACAGCGCACACACCAACAAGCCACACACGCCCCCGCCCCCCCGCGCGACCGCGCAGTGATTAAAACTATAAAGCCAATCAATTCCCACCGTGGCAGACTAATTAATTAGCGTGCCGTATGTTGATATGTTTGTATGTCTATATGTTATATGTATACTGTTATATGTTTATGATGTTATATGTTATATGTTATATGTTTATATCTTATTTGTTAGAATGTTATATGGTTATATGTTATATGTTATATGTTATATGTTATTTGTTCAATATGTTACATGTTAACATTTACATGTTATATGTATATGTTACAATGTTATAGTGTTAATGTGTATATGTTATTTGTTATATGTTATAGTGTTATATGGTTATATGTTTATATGTTATATGTGTAATGTTATAGTGTTATAGTTAATATGTTAATATGTTATAATGTTATATGTTATGATGTTATATGTTACATGTTATAGTGTTATAATGTTATATGTTGTATGTTAATAGACGTCATCAGGCGACGTCATCAGACGACGTCATCAGACGTTGTCACCAGGCGACGTCATCAGGCGACGTCATCAGGCGACGTCATCAGGCGTTGTCACCAGACGACGTCATCAGACGTTGTCACCAGGCGACGTCATCAGGCGATGTCACCAGGCGACATCATCAGGCGTTGTCACCAGGCGACGTCATCAGGCGACGTCATCAGGTGTTGTCACCAGGCGACGTCATCAGGTGTTGTCACCAGGCGACGTCACCAAATGTTGTCAACAGGCGACGGCATCAGGTGTTGTCACCAGGGGACATCACCTGTCGCCGTTGTCGTAGCTGTCGCTACTACTGTAGCTTTCGTCTCTGTCGTCTGCTTGCGCCCGTAATGCGGCCGCCCGAAGGCCGCGCGCTTCGTCCCTAGCAACGCATATCGAGCTCTATGATCTGCTACTGCTACTGCTACTGCTGCTACTGTTACTGCTACTGTTACTGCTGCTGGTGGTGCTGCTAGTGGTGGTGGTGATGCTGCTGCTGCTACTGCTGCTAGTAGTGGTGGTGATGCTGCTGCTGCTACTGCTGCTAGTGGTGGTGGTGATGCTGCTGCTGCTGCTACTGCTGCTAGTGGTGGTGGTGATGCTGCTAGTGGTGATGGTGATGCTGCTACTGCTACTGCTGCTGCTGGTGGTGCTGCTAGTGGTGGTGCATGGTTATGCTGCTACTGCTACTGCTGCTAGTGGTGGTGGTGATGCTGCTACTGCTACTGCTGATAGTGGTGGTGGTGATGCTGCTACTGCTGCTACTGGTGCTGCTGTTGCTGTTGCTACGTCTGCTGCTAGTGGTGGTGGTGATGATGCTGCTACTGCTGCTAGTGGTGATGCTGCTACTGCTACTGCTGCTACTGGTGATGCTGTTGCTGCTAGTGGTGGTTGTGATGCTGCTGCTACTTCTGCTGCTAGTGGTGGTGGTGATGCTGCTACTGCTACTGCTGCTACTGGTGATGCTGTTGCTGC
>NW_014577465.1:22831-23477 GCF_000485595.1 Priapulus caudatus
AGCAGCAGTAGCAGCATAGCAGCAGCAGCAGCAGCAGAGCAGTAGCAGCAGCAGCAGCAGCAGCAGTAGCAGCAGCAGCAGACAGCAGCAGTAGCAGTCGCAGCAGCAGTAGCAGTAGCAGTAGCAGCAGCAGCAGTAGCAGTGTAGCAGCAGTATAGCAGCAGCACCACCACCACCACCAGCAGCAGTAGTAGTACCACCAGCAGCAGCAGCAGCAGCAGTAGCATCAGTAGCAGCAGCATCAGTAGCAGTCGCAGCAGTAGCAGTAGAAGTAGCAGCAGTAGCAGCAGTTATCGTATATGTACCGTCACTATGAACTATGCACACGTCGACTCCCTTCGCGTTGAACAAATTCTACTGTATGGGGTTTGTCGTTTGCTGATGAAAAAGATAGCATGTAATGTCCACGGTTGCACCGTCATCGCCGTAACCAAGAATTGTCACCAGATGACGTCATCAGGCGTTCTCACCAGGCGACGTCATCAGACGTTGTCACCAGGTGACGTCATCAGGCGTTGTCACCAGGCGACGTCATCAGGCGTTGTCACCAGGCGACGTCTTCAGGTGTTGTCACAAGGCGACGTCATCAGACGTTGTCACCAGGCGACGTCATCAGGCGACGTCATCAGGCGACGTCATCAGGCGA
>NW_014577465.1:27214-28473 GCF_000485595.1 Priapulus caudatus
GTGTGTGTGTGTGTGTGTGTGTGTGTGTGTGTGTGTGTGTGTGTGTGTGTGTGTGTGTGTGTGTGTGTGTGTGTGTGTGTGTGTGTGTGTGTGTGTGTGTGTGTGTGTGCGTGCGAGTTTTACGCACATGTTAACGTATGTGTGCATGCATATGTATTTTACAGGAAGTACATGCCTACGACGCCGCCACCACGACCGCCACAGCCACCGCCGCCACCACCACCGCCGCCGCCACCACCACAATCACCGCCACCGCAATGAACAGCAGCAGCAATAACAACAGCAGCAGCAGTAGCAGTAGCAGCATCATCACTATCATCACCATCATCATCATCATCATCATCATCATCATCATCATTATCATCAGCATCCGCAGCAGTAGCAGCAACAGCAGCATCATCAGCATCATCACCATCATCAACAGCATCATCAGCTGCAGCATCATTCTCATCCTCATCTCATCTCCCCCCCCCCGCGCTTCCGTCACACAGCCTTACCTGCCTGACGACGCGCCGTCTGTTTCTCTCAGGTCCCCCGCAGCGGCATCGGCATCGAGCTAGAGCATATCCTCATCGGCAGACGATCCCGCGACAGCAGCAGCGACAGCGACACACTGAGCACACACGGAGACAGGGAGAAGCGGCGGCCACACCGCCCGACAGCGCAGATCTCTCGCACACGCAGTCTACGACCGTGTCCTCTCAGAGGGCGGCGGTGTGCGGAGGAGCGGCGACGGTGATGACGGAGAGATTGTCGGCTGGTGACAATGAGACGACGACGCGCACAGACAAGCACCGCTTCATTGATGTGCGAAAAGAGAGCGCCGTAGAGGGTTGTCGGCATCGGGAGGAGGTGGCTGCGAGCCAGCAGACGCGCGCGCGTGCGTACGGTCGGTGATGCCAGGCGACGAGCATCGCTGCGAGGATTGAGAGGATGTGTCGACGCGATCGACACGCGGGCTGTAGCTCACGCACGCACGCACGCACGCACAGCACGCACGCACACACATACATATACACACACACACACACACGCGCGCGCGCACGCGCGCGTGCACAACAAATGCACGCACGTACGCTTGCAGACACACACACACATATATATAGATAAAGTTATACGGACACGGTAGTAATTTTGACTCTGTTTATTGCATACAGAACTGTTTCGTGTGGAGCGAAAGCTCCACACTCATCAGTGCCTAATACAGATCACTGTCTAATGCAGACACTCTGTATTAGGCACTGATGAGTGTGGAGCTT
>NW_014577465.1:29437-42573 GCF_000485595.1 Priapulus caudatus
TGTGTGTGTGTGTGTGTGTGTGTGTTTGTGTGTGTGTGTGTGTGTGTGTGTGTGTGTGTGTGTGTGTTTGTGTGTGCGAGTTGTACGCATATGTGTATGTGTGCATGCATATGTATTTTACAGGAAATACTACGCGACGCCACAAATGTCCGTAAAACTTACCCGCATAAGCGTAAGAAACGGAAAATTATAATGGAAAATTCTACACACACGCACGCATAATCACACGCACGCACGCAACATACGCGCGGGCGCACAATTGAACCCACACGCGCGCACATACGTACGCACACACGAACGAACGAACGCACGCACTTACGCACGCACGCACGAATGCACACACGCACGAACGCACACACTGATGAACGAAGGCACATAAAGATTTATACAATTATTGGTTCAGAGCACAAAAACAAACTGGGGAGCTTCTCGAACATAGAGCCATTACCGAACCACCTGCTAATTGCAGTCACTAATAATTTAATAATAGCAAATTGGATTCTTTCGGACTATCGCGTATACTCGGACTGTAAAACGCTGGACCCTACTGCACCCACGCGCTCCCATTATGTAAAGTAATTCAATAGGCTTATTGATATGTTTATTAGAATTCACATTAGGGAACCACAAGCGTATATAATTAATGAATTATTAATTATAAACAATTCATAACCATATGTGGCAAACCGTTCGCTCGCATAATAAATACACGTAATAATCCACATAATACACATAATAATACACTCAGGGAATATGCGGTCTGAATATTACTAGCTCTGATGAAGACCGCGAGCTGTGTCCAGATGCGCACCTATTGCCATCTACTGGTCGTAATCGAACGTGCAGAGTGACAGTATGTGTAACGCCTGCATTCACTGTCAGCGAATGCCAACGTAAGGAATTAAATACATATTTGAGCAAAGCGAATAAATGGAGTTAGTCATACATCTCGCATATAGCAGTAGAGCAAATGATGTGTATGTGCGTGTACGTGCGTGCTTGTGTGCATGTATACATCTACATATACTCTGTATGCAACTGCATCTATACATGCGCATATAACTGCGCCTATCAACTAACTGGCATGCATGCAATACAGAGTGTATACGTAATAGCAGGAGCTAATAATGACAAATCCTGGTAATAGTAAACGAAAAACTTCATGCAGATGGACTGAGTGAAAGTCCCGCTACTCTCGGACGAGTCGAACGATGAACAGCCGCATTATCTACATGTTTCCAAAAAATGAAAGATCGTCTGTGACCTCGTCACGTGACAGAACACGTCGCCATCTGTGGGCCACGCAGTATATATATAGATATATATTTATATATATATATATATATCGGCAGCATGTTATATTAGTCTTTGATGAAGCCTATTATTCAGGGAAGGCTAATGAAACTGTAGAATAGATGTCGAACAAACTGCAGCCGGTAAATAGTCGCTGCTCGCGCATCGGCGAGCAAACATGCATGCGCGCGCGCGTGTGTATATTTATATACAATAGCCAATACAAATATTAATAGTGATCCACGGTGACTTCTAATGCGAGTCATGTGCGTGCGCGCGCGCGTGCGCATTTCTTTTAACGTATATCTGTGCGTGCGTGCATGCGTGCGTATTTCTCTTAGCGTGTATCCGTGCGCACGTGCGTGCGTGCGTGCGTAAATGCGTGTGGCTCGTGCATCAATGAGTGCGTGTGGCAATATTGTTTTAATATTGTTTTCATTTACGTCTTGTTTTTAGCACCGTTGTTTTTTTCGCTATACGCTCTAGTAATCACAATACAGTATAGAATATGAACACGTAAAATTAAATCGATAGACATATTATATTTGCAACGTGTGGTTAACAATAATGCTGTATAGGCAGGAATTCAGCGGCGGTGAGGTTTATATATGTAGCCTTACTTCGCCAAGAGTCGCTGTTGCTACTAGCGATACATTTATTATACTAAGCCATAGTATGTAACAACGCACAAGCATGGTGCTCACGTTACCAATCGGTTAATTCAGTACTTATTATCAGCTATATAGCGCACGTGACCAGCGACATAACCCACATGACCAGTTACTAATATGACACGTGACCATTATATAACATATCTATATATATATATATATATATATATTTATATATTATATATATATAGTTCATTCATACGAATACATGTATAACCACCGCCTCGTCTAATAAACAGCGTGAATTTCGAACATGTGTATATATATATAATAATATCTATATACACCGCGTGTGCCCACGCAGCATTGCGGTAATGTATTGTGTAATTTTAATGCCATCGCTGCCAATAGATGGCGGTAAAGGACCACTAACTCGCGGGCACGCACCAATTCCTATCGCTACTTCCTCGACAGCATTAACACCGGTAGGGACCATGATGTTGTACGAAATGATTGCTTTCAAACAAACGAGATCACTCTGTTGTTTGCATCTTGGTAGCCGATGACTAGAGATTCTGTTGATTTAAACGTTGTTTACCAACTCGAACACTCGTACACGTTATAAAATTCGATCAATTATTTACACATGGGCCTACTCTCCACGCAAATTACGTTTTCTTGTCGAACTACGACTGCTGCCTCTTGACCTCGCAATGTGAAGGTGATAGATCCATGAAGAGTGTATAGCTGACATTCTATCACTACAACTTAAAGTCAATATGCAGTGCACGTAAAAAAACACACTACTAAAAAACACAGGTGCCTACGGCTATCTATCGGGACACAACCTAATCATAAAACCAAATATGGCATGGCTGATACGTACGCACGAACTAAAACCCTTTATATAAAAGTGTGGAACTTTTCACACGCGCGCACGCACGCACACGAGTACGTACCACGTGGGTTCTCGAGGATTTCTTGAAATTGAGCATCGCCACCTGGTGGCCGATACCAGAAGATGATCAAGAGCCCAATTAGTATATGCATACTGAGTCCACATTTGAATATTAAAGAAGACAATACGATTGTTTTGATGTGCTTATCTATCCAAATAATACAAACACAAGTGACAATATCGGTGATCGACCATACAAAGTGAGCAGCCTTGCCGAACACAAAATTAACAGTGTTACCCAATCCAATCAATAGATATGAAGACGTCAGTGTATTTACCTCGCTACGATATTCCTCCCACTGGAAGGTTATATATTTCCCGTAGGAGGAAGATTGATACATAGAATGCGCCACAGGCTCGTACATAATCCTGGCCAGTAGTAGTGTTAACCTGCACCCCAGTGCGAGTGGTCACCGAATAAAAAATAAAGGGTGGAGCATGATCGGGAAACTACGATAGCAAACGCAGACAAAATCACGCACGTACGCACGCACGCACGCACGCACGCACGCACGCACGCACGCAAGGCGATCATGAAACGTCCTTGAAATGCAGCCGGAGTGAACGATTCGGGAATAAAACGTGCGGTAAAGAGGAAATCGACCTGTTTTTCACATACCAACAAAGCTATTAATTTAGTAACTGTTGCGCACATTTTCCCTGGCATTTGAACACAAACGGATTTGCCCACGCAGAACTTTATTCATGCATTGGAACAATAAAAAGGAAACTAGGTTCATCCCAACAGGATATAACGGTGTCTGTGCATTTCCCGACGCAGCTGCCATCCAGTAATTATTAAAATGGTTAATTATAATTATTACTGGTTTCTGGAATGTAGGTAATTAGTAATACCATAAAACATAAAAAACTTGTAAAATAAAAACATTCCTACTGTGGGGTGTATTCTTATACAATGGGCAGACACTGTAAAAGTATCGGATTAGAATCTTTGATTTCAACAAAAATGTTAACAAACTATTTAGCTTCTAGTACAACTACAAGATCAATCAGCTCGTACGAGGCTCAACTTAATTGCAAAAAACGCCCATTGAAATACCCTTGCAACCTCACGGATTTCAGGGAAACATTCGGCAATTTTGATAAATAGTCTTAGAGTGATGAGTCAGCCGACATCAGAAACCAATCAGGTTTTAGCAAGTACACACAGGGATCAATCAGGCGCTCGTGCATATCCTTTGCTCGATAGCACTTGAAGTCCACTCGACTTGAACAGCTGCTATAGTTCAACATAGGTTACAGGGAAGAGGGTTGAACCTACTTACTCCACCTCCCAAACATTCCCACAGACAATTTAAAAAACCCCTATCAGGCACCCTGATACACATTTTTACTTGGGGCATAAAGAACGAATAACATTTATCTTAAAAAATATTGCTCGTTGAAACAAGGATAATAACCGAATCTGTAACTGAATCTATAATCCTAAGTGTCAGTTCTACAAGTTTGTTTAGCGAACAAGCTTTTAGGCCACATTGTCTGGGAAATATGGCGACTAACTAAATAACGTTACCCCGTATCTCACAGCAGGGAAGGATCAACAAGGGTAAGACCAACAAGGCATAAAGTAGACGGACAGGGTGTACGTATACACTACATGTATCCTTTCTGCAGAAATGGAAACTGTACGTCAACTACGTAACATATAATTCCCCTTCCCACTTCAACCGGACAACATCAGCCCTCCCTCCATCCTCCTTCATACACTTTCAGCCCTCCCTCCCACATCAATCCTCTCCTACCCCGTTTCCCACTTTCATGTCAGTCCTCTCTCCTAACTCATCAGCCTCTCCCACCTCATTCCACTCTTTCACTCTATCTATCCATCCCTCCAATCTCACCTTCTTCGCACATCATCTCTGCGTGTCGCAACTTTCTTTCCCTCATACATTATGTTCCTTCCACCTCTCTCCCATAGCCTCTCACCTCCTCCCAAACCTCATGAGTGTTCCTCCATCATATGACAGTCTCCTCCCACCCCTCCCACTTACACATCAGTTCAGCCTCCCACCATATCCTCCTCCTTCCTCCTCACCCCCTCACACATTAGCCTCCTCCCTATCCAGCCTCCTCCTCTTCCCTTCCCCCTCTCCCATTCTGCTACTCCCTCCTCCTCCCCTCTCCCTCTGACCTCCCCCGCCCTCCTCTTCTCCTCCTCCCCTCCTCCTCCTCACACCTCCTCCTCACACGTCAGCCTCCTCCTGCCCGAGATCCTCGAACGACGACCCAGTGCTCTGCTCCCGTTTAGCTCCCTCCTCCTCCTCCCTCCTCCCCCTCTCACATCCTCCTCCCCCTCTCCCTCTCACCTCCTCCTCCTTCTCCTCCTGCCCTCCTCCTCCTCACACCTCCTCCTCACACGTCAGCCTCCTCCTGCCCGAGATCCTCGAACGACGACCCAGTGCTCTGCTCCCGTTTAGCTCCCTCCTCCTCCTCCCTCCTCCCCCTCTCCCTCTCACCTCCTCCTCCTTCTCCTCCTGCCCTCCTCCTCCTCCTCCTCCTCCTCACACGTCAGCCTCCTCCTGCCCGAGATCTTCGAACGAGGACCCGGTGCTCTGCTCGTTGCCATTGCGGCTCTCCGGACTCGGGGTTCGTGACCTCTCGGCCCGCTGCACCGCCGCCGCCTCGCTCTCTGGCGTCCCGCTGCCACTCGTGCTGCCCCCTGCTGGCTCGCCGGGCGGCGTCGGTCGCTGCGGCGCGTCCGTGTCGACGCGTTCCAGACTCTTGCTCTCCTCACGGCTCTGTGACAAGGGGAACGAGGTCGGTAAAACCCGGATACCTGCGCACGCTATGTCTCTCATCACAGTAACCAAACAATAGTGAGAAATAACTATCAATAGTGAGAAATAACTATCAATAGTGAGCAATTCTAAACTTCTCTACCCCATGGTTCCATGACAAAGGGAACAAGGCGGGTAATGAGGAGGGGTTGCACACTGATACTTGCGCACGCTGTGTCTCACCACAGTAACCAAACAATAGTGAGAAATTCTAGACTCCTCTATTGCTCTCCTCGCGGCCCTTAGTTATCTGTGCAAATGGGAGTGAGGCGGGTGAGTCTCTGATACACGCTGATACCCATGCATGCTCTGTGCTGCAGCACAGTAAGCAAACAATATTGAAGTGAGGAATTACTACTCCCCCCCTACGAGGAAAAGGCTAGCTGATTTGTGAAAAATAATGTTGAAGTGCAGGTCTGATTTGCAGGAAATCTGCCAGTAGATTGCACTATCAGATAATTAAGTTGGGATATTAGAGTTATAGTTACTTATTGGTAACATCGGGGCTTATTGGTATCGTACGAATCTCACCTCTTAATTCTCCCTTTCTCTTCCGTTCTCAATCTCTCTCGCTCTCTTTTCTCTCTCTCTCTCCCCCTTTGCTTTCCTTCTGTATCTTTCTATCTCTCCCCATTTCTCTCCCCCTTCCTCTCCTCCCTCCCCCCCTCTCTCTCTCTCTCTCTCTCTCTCTCTCTCTCTCTCTCTCTCTCTCTCTCTCTCTCTCTCTCTCTCCCTCGCATCCCGCCCGCCTTCTCTATCCTTCCCTCCCTCTGTGTCGCTCCCTCATCTCTCTCGTCTCTTCTCTATTCTCTCACCACTGCCCTTGTCCTCCTGCCACGCGGACGGTCTTTCCCAATCGCACTCCGCCGGGCCGCCCTCGCGCCTACCCCCCCCCCCCAGGCGGGCCACCCGCGCCCGCCCGCCCCCGCAGCCGCTCGACCAATCAACAAACCAGCCGTCCGTCGTACGCGCTTCTCTCTAAGCGTCCCCAACCAGAAGTCACTCAACACACCCAAACAGAATCGCGTCGGCTGTCCGTCTGCTCTAGATCCCGCACTCGGCGACAGTAGATACTGCTTCCTGCTTGGCGGATCGAGCGCAATGAAGTGATTCGTCGACACCTTCGAAAGATCTGCAACATCTCGGATCGCGGCCACAGTCTGGGACTCTATCCCTGTCGGTGCAAGTTCATTTGTTGACGTGGTTTGAAAGAAGAAATAGGAAGCGACTCAATACCTGGTTGACTCTATTCTACACGAGGAAGAAGAAGAAGCTACTGCTTCAAATACTGGGTGGCTTAGCACGGAGAGAATGAACAAGAACTAACTATCCATAACTGGGACTATAGCAAGGGGACCGAGGAAAAGCAAGAAGCTACTCAATAGCTGGTTGACATTACATCGAGGAGAGCATAAGAAGAAGCCTACCTCCAATAGGACTCTTACAGGAGGAAGAAGAAAGAAGCTACGTCATACTGTGACCTCATACATGGAGAAGAAGAAGAAAAGCTACGTCAAATACTGTTACTTCACAGGTAAAGAATAAGAAGCCTGACTTCAATACTGTGACTCTACAGGGGAAGAAGAAGAACTACTCCCAATATTCAATAACTGTACTGCCTACACGGGAGAAGAAGGAAGAAGCTATCGTCAATACTGGTGCCCCGCCCCCCCCTGATGTCTACTCAGGAGAAGAATAAAGAACTACTCAAACTGGTGCAACTTCTACAGGGAGGAAGAAAAGAGCTACTTCATATGTGACTCTACAGGAGAAGAGAAGAAGCTACTCAATACTGTGACTCAACACGGAGGAAGAAGAAGAAACTACTGCAATACTGGGTTGACTCTACAGGGAGGAAGAAGAATAAGCGTACTCCAATATCTGTGACATCTAACAGGAGCGAAGAAGGAAGAAGCTACTTCATATACTGGTGACTTCTACAGGGAGGAAAGAACAGAAGCTACTCAAGACGTGATCTACCAGGGAAGGCAAGAAAAGAAAGCTACGCCATACTTGGGACCGTTCTATCTTTTATATATATAAACGAAGAAGTCTTACCTCAAACTGGTGACTCTACAGTTGGAGAAACGAAGAAGAAGCTACTTCAATAACTGGTGAACCTACAAGGAGGAAGAAGAAGAAGCTACTCATACTGGTGACTCTACAGGGAGGAAAGAAGAAGTAAGCTACGGCAATACGGCTGACTCTATACCTGGGAGGAAAAGGAAGACAGTCTACTCAAGACTGGTCGGACCTACTAAGCAGGGAGAAGAAGAATTAAGCTACTACAAATACCTGGTGACTCTACAGGCTGAGGAAGAAAGAATAAGGCTACTCAACTACGGTGACTCTACAGGGGAGGACTAGAAGAAGAATCACTCAAATACTCGTGACTCATACAGCCCAGGAAGGAAAAGAAGCTACCAAAGTACTGTCAGACTCTACAGGGTAAGGAAGGAAGAAGAACCGCCTACTCAAGTTACTGGTGACCTACAGGAAGGAAGTAAAAAAGCCTCGCCACCCCCCCCCCCTAAAAAACCTCAAAAAATACTGGTGACTCCTACACGAAGAATAAACGACAGAAAGCTACTCGAATATGGTCGACCCTATCAGGTGAGTGAAGAAGTAAAAGCACTCAATTACTTGGTGACTCGCATCAAGATGAATAAGAAGAACTAGCTCATACGGTGAACTCCTACAAGGAGGAACGAAAAGGAAGCTACTCAATACGGGTGGATTCTACAGGAGGAAATAGAATAAGCTACTCAATAACTAGGTACGTCTACAAGGAGAAGAAAATATACTACTCAATACGGTGACTCCTATCCAAGATGAAGAAAGAAGAAAAGCCCGCCTACTCCCAAATAACGGTGACTCTACAGAGAGTAAGGAAGAAGAAGCTACTCATACTAGGTGACCGTCTAGCAAGGAGAAGAAGAAGAATCACTCAATACTGGTGACTCTACACGGAGGAAGAAGAAGAAGCACTCGCACAATACTGGTGACGTTCTACAGGGAGGAAAAGAAAAGGCTACTCAATACTGTGACTCTACAGGAGGAAAGAAGACAAACTACTGCAAATACTGTGACTCTATCAGGAGAAGAAAAAGAGAGCTACTCAACTACTGGTTGACTCAACACGGAGAAGAAGTATAGCAAGCTACTCAATACTGGTTGACTCTAACTAGGGAGCAAGAAAAAGAACTACCAATACCCGTGTCTACAGGAGGAAAAGAAGAATGCTACTGCAGATACTGTGACTGCCTACAGGGATAAGAAAAGAAGCTACTCAAACTTGTGTGACATTCTACCAGGGAGGAGATATAAAAAGCTACTCAAATACCTGGTGACACGCTACAGAAGCGAAAAAAGAAGAAGCTCCATATAACTGTGACTCTAATAGAGAAGAAGAAAGCTACTTCAATACTTGTGACCCTACAGGAAGGAAACGATAAAGCGACTCAATACTGTGACTCTACAGGGAGGAAAGAAGAATTAGCTTACTCAAATATGTGACTCTACACGGAGTAAGATAAGAACTCTACTCAATAGCTGTGACTCTACATGGGAGGAAAAGAAGAAGCATACTCAATACCTGTGACTCACACGGGAGAGAAGAAGAAAAGCTACTCAATACTGTGATCTCTATCAGGAGGTAAAAGAAAAGCACCTCAATACTGGTGACTTTTCTACACTGGAGGAAGAAGAAAGAAGCTAGCTCAGGGTACGGTGACGATCACACGAGAAGAAGAAGAAAGCTACTCAAATTACTGGACTCTACAGGACGAAGAAAAAACTAACTTCAATTATCTGGTGACTCACATGAGAACGAAAAAACTACCAATACTGTGACTCTACAGGAAGAACGAAGACAGAAAGAAGAAAAGAAGCACTCCCAAATACGTCAAAGCTTGGCCCTTCTATGGAAAATTTCAAGTTTTAATGTGGCGTTAATATACTTAAAGCATGCCTTAATTACCCCAAATTACATAGAACCACCGCGCGAAAGTTACTGCAGTTCGTTACTTCTGTTGAAATGTGGACAACTTCCTGACTTCTTATGAAGTTTAAATAAAAAATTTGGCGTCCATTTTGACACAAAAAAAAGTACCCATACCGCCCGCTAAGGCTTTATTCCGTTTTTGGCATCAATCTACAAGAATGACTCAAATGAAACCAAAACGCCAAGGAAAATCGCAAAATATGCAGAACCAATCTCATGCCTTGAACAGAAGAAGCTGCTTGATACTCCAATATTGCATGCTGTGACTCAACAGAGGAGAAGAAGAGTGAGCTTACAATTCGATACCCCGTATAGACCGAAAAATTATCCTACATAAAACTATCCCGTCCCGCGATTGCCACCCCGCGCTAACACCAACAACGTACACACACAAAAATGCTGGAACTGGGGTAATTAGCACGGTGACTAGTGCCATGCCGCAGTTTAGCATTGTTACGTGCACTCCGCAACAGCTACTTACTTTGGAGAACGAGAGAAGAGAAGGCATAGCACTGAGAAGATCACTGCTACCTGAAACAGAATAAGCTGCTTGATACTCCAGTATCTGAAGCTGAGTTATAAAAATCGGATGACAGAAGAAGGTAGAAAATAATAAAGAAGGAAGAAAAATTATATCAGGATAATATACGACGTGTGTATATTCTGCACTGCTTGACTGCTCTGGAAAGAGGAAGTCATGCCCACTAGTGACTCTAATGACACTATATATCCCTAGAATCATCAGGTCAAAGTCAACTTCCAAGAACCTCCCGAATCTGCTCGAAAATGTGGCTAGCATTAGTTACGTCACAGCTAAATAGGGTAGAGTTCTAGTATGGCTTGGATAGCATTAGTTATGATTAGATACGGAAAAGGGATAAGGATGAAAGTATGAATATAGCTGATAACAGAAATGGGAAATATATTGAAGAGATACTAAGATGAATCCGGAATATAACCTAATAAATGCAACATTATGTCAACTATATTACCTTGAAAACGGCCATTAACTATGCCTGTCCGGCAGCTCATGGCAAATTATATAGAAACACAATTAAGTCATTTGCGAAATAATCCAAATCTGGTCTATCGCAATTTCCAACGTACTATAATTCTCCAAAGTCGGATTACACTCTTGACCCGGCGATGAAAGACGAGATGATGGTCATTGTAAGGGAAATGTCTGTCAACAGCGGAGTGACGACGGAAAACGATCAAACGAAAACCCTTCGACGTTAGAAATGTCATTGAGTTCTGCGGAGTTGCTGCCTCTGCGATATTGCGCCTACGATGGTAAGCGAAGTTGCTGCCGACCTCATTTCAAACATCATTGTTATCGTGACACACAGCTTGAGCAGTGTTGCAATGCAAGCATGAATCGCATATACAGTAGCAGGTCCCTCAGGATGAAATCAAACAGGAGGGAGGGTAGGCGAGGGTGGAAGGGGGGAAACAGGGGGAGGGGAAATCATAGTGAGTCCGGGGACTTATTTTACCCGATCACTAATAAGCGTTAAAATCGCCACCGATCATCACATAGCACGTATTGGGTCTGTCATAAAAATAGCCGAGTCAGTTGTACAGTTATTACAGGTTAACTATGCATGTCAGTTAACTTGTCTACTGTCTGCCTGCATACGTGGTAGCCGTAACAAACACGCGTCGGTGGTACCACTGGTCGAATGGCATTCTTGGCGGAATCGCGCGGGTGTCCTGGTCGAAAAACGGCAATTCTTGACAGGTCTAATTTCCGCTGGCGCCGGCAAACTTTTTATTGTGGTGGAATTTAAACGGAAACGACCGGCGCAACGACAAACCAGGAGAGTTTTCCCAAACGGGACGCAGCGCGCGGAGCCCCGTTGAGCAACGAGAAACCCTGAATATAATCATTAAATGTAGCGTTTACAGCTATAAGTAAGTTCTAGAACATGTAAACGAAACAATTAAAAAAGACGGTTTCTACCTATCATATTGTTAACCTGATCGCTGCTGTTGTTGTTGTCACCACAGGCACTTTGAACGTATCAATAAAATATAAGCTAAAAAATACAAATCATTACTACCAAATCCTAATGTTTTATACTCCTTCACCTATTATTTCGGACATTGCCTTAAATTCCGGTCGCAACCTATGTGCAACAAACACTGAACTGCCGCCATTGTCCCTCCCGACTGCAGTGTGCACGACTGACACTTAATATAAGTAGCAGGTAATAAAGCGGAATCCAAAATCGCATGTCGACAGCCGCTTAAAATATTCACACTTCACATAGCCACAATACACATCAACAGCTCCATCTTGTATCCTCTCAAGAACATGCTTCACTGTTTCCTTCTGCATATCTGTCTCGTGCACTTGTAGTTAAACAAAACATACTCTCTGTTACGTAACGCAGGACTCTGTCACGCGAAATTCAACCACAGACGACAAAATTCTCAGCGTCGCGAAACCTTGCCCAGTAAAATTTGTAAATGGCTGTCAGAATCAGAAACACCCACTCGACCTCTATCTGACCCAATCTTGGCGCCACAACTGCTGCAACGTTGCAAACGCCGCACTCGAAGGGCTCGTAACGGAGTGGAAAGAGTGCGCCGCCTGCGCGCCGCCTATAGCCAATGGACTGCCTCGCACCACCTTTCGACTAGCTATTACTCGGGGAATCGGGGGCGAAGGCGGGGGGGGGGCGGGGGGGGTGGAGTGAAAAAGCTCCGAGTATAACCTTTACGCAGCCATTTACATCACTTGGGTTAAGGTTACGAACAGCAGAGAATATCAAAAGTCTTGGGTTATTTCGGCTGACACAGCTCGTACGAACAAACAGTATGTTTTATAACCAAGTGAACACTGTCTAAAAGAAACAAAGAAGCTCTTGATGTGTAATCGTGCTGGGGCTGAAAAGGTAAATCAGACAAGGCTCAAAGCTAATTTGCTATCCCGCTTTCCTACTTTATATAATAAGTGCAGTGTCATGTGTTGCCAAACTGAAATGCTTTTGCACAACTGGAATTCCATGCAGCATACCGCATTGAGAATCAACCCAATCTTGAAGATGGAAACAGAGGTAAACAGCTTGCACACACATGATTATTTAAGATTCAAATGTTATATCAAATCACTATACAGCGTAATACCTTCTTCCTGCAATTGTTTGGCACCTTGTAATAAATATTAAAATATTAAATAAATAAGATCAATATAGATAAATCTCTTCAGTTTGCACCAGCCGCACACCACATTACACTCGCTATGCAGCGTTCGTGAATCAACCGAACTGTTTCAGTTGCCGCAATCGATGAGATTGTATCCAAACCAGGAACATCCGCATTTTGGACAGCACAATCGCGCATCAAATTCCGAATTGTGAAATTCCAAAGTTGGTTAACATTCATCACGCAGCCTGCTGGGATATGCGCAGAGTGTGGTGCAACAAGACTTTGGACGAATTACAAGAAACTGTCGCAATAATAGGTGA
>NW_014577465.1:42583-44733 GCF_000485595.1 Priapulus caudatus
ACAGGGAGGAAGAAGAAGCTACTCAATACTGGTGACTCTACAGGGAGGAAGAAGAAGAAGCTACTCAATACTGGTGACTCTACAGGGAGGAAGAAGAAGAAGCTACTCAATACTGGTGACTCTACAGGGAGGAAGAAGAAGAAGAAGAAGAAGAAGAAGAAGAAGATGCTATAGCACTAGGGGGGATCATGCTACATGTAACAGACAGGCATGAGAACAGGTTGAGATGTTTTTGGAGGAAATATTTAAATTCGTGCCGAAGGTTGAATGCTAGAGGGGTCTGGGGGCATGCCCCCCAGGAAATTTTTGAAATATGGAAGAGCAGATAGGCCATTTCCATGCATTCTGGGCAAAAATTCCGTTCCGTTCTTAGTAAAAGACCAATTTCGTGACTTACAATTAAAATTTTTGCCAATTTCTATGAAAATTTCAATGTTTTATGTGGCGGTTAATTAACTTAAAGCATGCCTTATTAATTTACATTACATAGATACACCGCGATATTTATCTGGAGTTCTGTTACTTCTGTGTGAAATTTGACGTACTTTTCCTGACTTCTTATGAAGTTTAAATAAAAAATGGCGTCCATTTTGACAAAAAAAGTATGCATTACCCACTAAGCTTTTTATTAGTTTTTTGGCATCAATCTCAAGAATGACTCAAATGAAAACCAAAACCCGGAAATCCGCAGAAAATTCTCATGCCTGAACAGAAGAAGCTGCTTTGATACTCAATATTGCATGCTGGTGACTCTACGAGGAGGAAGAAGAAGAGTGAGCTACAATGTCTGATACCCCGTATAGACTGAAAAATGTGATCCTACATAAAACTAGTCTGCCCGGGCCAGGCCCGCGCTAACTCACAGCGTACACACACAAAATGCTGAACCAGGGTAAGTTAGCACGGGTTGACTGTGCATGCTCAGTTTAGCTTGTTACGTCACTCAGCAGACAGCTACTGTACGTTGGAGGAAGAAGAAGAGGAAGCTATAGCACTGGAGAAGATCACGCTACCTGTAACAGAAGAAGCTGCTTTGATACTCAGTACTGAATGCTGAGGTTATAGGAAATGGATGAGGAAGAGGAGGAAATAAGGGAGAGGAAGAGAAGGTTAGTATCAGGGATATAACGACGGTGTTATATTCTGCACTGCGTGACTGTGGCTCTGGGAAGAGGAAGTCATGGCACTAGCGACGTAATGACACTATATATTCCCTAGAACATTTCAGGGTCAAGTCAACTTCCGAACCCCCGATCTGTGAAGATGTGGGCTAGCATTAGGTTACGGTCACAGCTAAATTAGGGGGTTAGAGTTATGGTTAGGGTTTGGGATAGCATTTAGTTAGGATTAGATTACGGATAGGGATAGCATGAAAGTTATGATTAGACTAATAACGATAATGGAAAATATATATAAGAGGATACTAATGAAGATCTGGGAATAATAACCTATAAATGCAACATTTGTAACATATTTACTTTGAGAAACGGCCAGTAACTATGCACTGTCGCAGTCATGCAAAATATAATGAAACATTCCATAAATAAATAAAAGTTCCATTGGCGAAATAATCACAAATCTGGTCTATCGAAATATTCCAACGTACTATAATGTATTCTCCAAGTTTCGGATACACTCTTGACACGGCGATGAAGACGGAGATGATGGTCTTGTAAGGGAAAGTGGTTGTCACAGCGTGAGTGACGACGGGGAACGATGCAAACGAAAACCCTTTCGACGTGAGAATGTCTTTGAGGTTCTTGTCCGGGAGTTCGCTGCCTTCTGCGATGATTGCGCCGACGATGTAGCGAAGTTTTGCTGCCGGGACCTGCGATTTCAACATCATTTTATTCGTACACACAGCGTGTGATCAGTGTGCAATGCAAGATGGAAGTCGCATATACAGTATATATTTACACACACATGACGCCATGAATAATTGTTAGCGTTTACAGTTATGTTTAAGTAAGTTTAGGAACATGGTAGTACGAAACAATTTTAAAAAGACGGTTTACTATCATTTGTTAACTGAATCGCTGCTGTTGGTGTTGTTGTTGACAACAGGCACTTGAAGCGTTTCAATAAAATATAATGCTAAATAAATACGAAATCTATTTACTACCAAATTCTTAATGTTTCTATACTCTCTT
>NW_014577465.1:44743-49044 GCF_000485595.1 Priapulus caudatus
CAATAGTCTTATCTTAATGTTTGATATAACTTCACTTCAACACCGTCCAATACACCGCTGCAACACATAGCCCGCACGCCATTGTGCATGCACAGATACACAGTAGGTTAGAGACACACTCTACATTAGGTTAGATACACACTCTAACCTACTGTGTATCTGTGCATGCACAATGGCGTACGTGCCACAGGCACTTGGACCGTTTCAATAATAAAATGATGGTTAATAAATACAACTTGTCAGTACTACTACTAGCCCTACCAGTACCAGTACCAGCAATAGTCTTAATGTTTGATATAACTTCACTTCAACACCGTCCAATACACCGCTGCAACACATAGCCCGCACGCCATTGTGCATGCACAGATACACAGTAGGTTAGAGTGTGTATCTAACCTACTGTAGAGTGTGTCTCTAACCTACTGTGTATTTGTGCATGCACAATGGCGTGCGGGCTATGTGTTGCAGCGGTGTATTGGACGGTGTTGAAGTGAAGTTATATCAAACATTAAGACTATTGCTGGTACTGGTACTGGTAGGGCTAGTAGTAGTACTGACAAGTTGTATTTATTAACCATCATTTTATTATTGAAACGGTCCAAGTGCCTGTGCTCAGGACAGTCAATGATGACGACGTCCGTTGATGTGCTGGTGATCACTGATTGGTATCTGTTTCTGAATATACGAACTTTCTACGTGCGCTCAGTTAACAAACATACGCTGTACAGTTTGCCAACTCACCTCGTGAGGGTCGTCATAATACAGGCCTATACCACGACACATGGGTGCTGCTGCGGTCACTTGAGTGAATAGTTTACCCGCATGTTTATATGGACCCCGTCCGATCAGGTACGCCACTTCGACGTTTGCCACTGGCGGTTTCCCTGCGCCAATGACAACATCGTGAAAAATGCCAGAATAGTACAATAGCCCAAAGACTGTGCCGAATATCAGTACGATAAGTACAAATATAGCAGATAACAATACGATTTCTACTTCTGTATCCATTTTGCTGGAAGTGTTGATGCTGGCAGTTTGTTTTTAACGGGTGCTGCCATCTAGCGTGTGAATATAAAAGTTTTGAAACTTGGTCTTCAAAGTCCAAGGCACTGTATGGAAGACGGAAAGTGACAGATCAACACTGCGGATTGTAACTAAAGAGGAAGGCAGAGAATTTTAATACGGAATAACAGAAACATAGAGGCTAGTGTCGAAAGCAATGATCACGCTCAGAGAGTCCTCAGATTATTGAGTGCCACCAACAGGCGTCATCAAGCAAGAGGGAATGCCAATCTTCTCATGACCATGATAAATTTTATGAAAAGTTATGAGTGTAGCATGGAGAAAGTGGACATAAAGAGGAGGCCAAACAAATTTAGCCAAAACAACATCAGAACTATATCTAATAATATGATAGTGTTCGGAAAACCATCTCGCAGCTTTATCTTGAATGGCATCCAATTTAGAAAAGTTATGAAAAGTATAGGGGCACCAGCCTGGCGAAGCATGTTCTAATATCGGAAAAACCACATAAAGGCCAGGGTACGGGGTTCTAGCATCAGCAAAGCTAACGTACGTTACGCAGTAACATATGCACGAACGAGAAGTTTCCCTCCAAATATAACCAATGTGGGCATTCCAGCGAAGAGCGCTACTTATAATGACACCCAAACATTTGTAAGTAAGGAAAAGAGATAGATAATTATAGTACAGCGAGTAAGTAAAAGCCCTGCGCACACGTGAGTAATTTTACTGAGTAAAATGATGCATGCCTCAAAATACTCACGTGTGCGGCCAACGCTGAAAATATTTCGCGTGAGTATTTTGACGCATGCATCATTTGACTTGAATGAAATTATACTCACGTGTGCGCCGGGCTTAACGCGCGTAATGCGAAGAATGTTTGAGTTATCAATATTGAAAGAAGCCACGTTGTTGCCCATTTCTCAGCACGCGACACGCTGGACGGACAGCTGGCTAACAGATTACTTGAGAGACTGCATGGGAAAGGCGACAGGGAAGAAATTTATGTATGCCTCCAGCCCCCGTCAGCTCACTCCGACAATAACCCTTCCGCGACCGAAAATATTTCTTGTTGTTTACGTATTTTAGTAATGCTAAAACAAATTACCATGGTATATGCCGATTGTATTACGCATAGGCATAGATATATATAGCATTAAATAGGGAAAAAAAGAAAAAAGACAAGCGCCAGTGCAGCACTCGGTTAGTTATGAATATAGCACGTTATAGTGTTGCCGGCGTTATATTTGTATGATGGAGGCCCAATAGGCCACATTTATAGCATTTGTATGACGAGGGCCTAAGGCCACCTATATAGAGTTGTGATAATAGAATAGTGTATGATGGGGGCCCAAGGCCACATATATAGTATTTGTATGACGGGGGCATAAGGCCACCTATATAGAATCGTAATAATAGTGTATGATGGGGGCCCAAGGCCACATATATAGTATTTGTATGACGGGGGCATAAGGCCACCTATATAGTATTGACTATTGTAATAATAGAATAGTGTATATTGTATCTTGTAGCTTGTATCTTAGCACCTTCTCTTGTATTTCACAAGGTACCCGAATCTACGAGTGCGGGGATTATCTAGACAACAAAGGGATAAACGTCGCCTCTAATTCTCTAAATGTTAGTGTCACGAATCGCCAGAATTTTCCGTACATAATCTAACGCTGGTTTTAATATTTCATGGCTGGGGACATCCAGTTATCTATTTGTTGTCCCTCCTTATATTTTTTATAACTATCGCAATTATATAAATGTTCCATATCTTCTTTCATATCCTTATTACATCTATTACACTTAATTATCATTGCTAAAATTATTTTTAAAGTATCATTTTAGGTCAATCATGCAAGTTTTGCATTTAAATGCAAAACACGAATCGGTAAATGATAATTCTTTCATATATTCCTTTAATCCGTATGTTTTAATGTTTATCATGTTCATTTTTGTTTTGCCTCAAGTTTTCAATTTGTCTCTTTTAATTACTCGTTTTAGTATGGCATCTTTGACTTGTTTTTTCCAGGCTCTTTTTGGTTTTAATCATATGGTTGTAAATGAGATTTCTAGTTCGTACTCCTCTAGGATTAATAAGATTTCATTTCCCCAGTTTCTTCCTTCCTCTTTGATCTGCTGTATAAATACTTTCTTTATTAATCTATTGTTATATAACTTAATTATGTATTGAAGTAGAATAAGTTTTTTGTATGCTATTTTATCAGTTATTGGTAAAATTCCCAACTCTATCCTTAGTGCTTCCAATGGTGTTTTACTATAAGCTTTTATTATTTTACGTAGGCATTCATTTTGAGAGTCTTCTAACATTTTAACTTCTTCCTTAGTTATGTTGGTCCATGTTTCACTGTTGTGCAGGAAGGAAGGTATTACTGTCCATTCGTATAATTTAACTCTTTCTTCTATGGTATGGTTACCATAATTTTGCTCCTCTGTCCCTGATACTATTTCTCTCATCATGAATCTACATTTATCGGACCGTGCTTTTAACATGTCCTTAAACCCCATTTTGTCATTAATTAGATCGCCTAGATATGAATATTTAGTGCATTTTTTGATTACCTGATTTCCTAATAATATATCTTTCTCTATCCTTTCTTTATTTGAAAATTTCATGACCATTGTGTTTGTTTTGTTTAAATTAAATTCTAATCTTTTTGATTGTGCTAGTCTGTAGCATGAGTGAGCGATTTTTGTAATTGTTTTATGGTCTTCAATTCCTAAAATATCGTCCATATATAATAAAGGTCCTATTTCTATTATGTCACTATACATGTATTTCGCATTATTTAGGTAATTTAAACAGTCCAGAGTCATGCAGCATAGGACTGGTTCCGTCGCACCCCCGTCACACCGGGGTGGCGTCCTTACTGCGCTGCTACGGCGACGGAAAATGGGCCCAGAGCGCGCCAAGGTCGCCATAAGCGTGGTATAAGCGTGGTGGAAACGCCAGACATCGTGGTGTGGTCGCCATGGTCGCCAATGATCGCCAAGGTTCGGCGATCTGACCTGGAACGCGGTGAGAACGCGGTGGGGTCGCGAAGGTCGTGAGACAAGCGTCGTGACATCTCCATAAACGTAGTACACGCGCAGTACACGCGTGGCAAAGACGCTGCGAAAATGGTAACATTTTCAACGGCGAATTCATGGATCTGTCTCATCCGATCTGCCGATCTGTTTCATGCCGATCTGTCTCGGCCACGGCCACGGCCTCGGCCTCTGGTAGCTTGTTTCTTCGGCATCTTGTTTCT
>NW_014577465.1:49054-54277 GCF_000485595.1 Priapulus caudatus
CGCGGTTTTTTTTCAAGTTTGTAACTTTTCTCGCGTTGTGTTCGCGTTTGCCGGCGACCTTGTACATTTTCTGGTCGCCGTACGGTCGCGGATGGTCGCCGTCCAGTGTGACGGGGGTATTATATAGGGTATTATACGGGGGTAATATAGTTCCTTGTTTAACTATTTCTTTTGTTATGAAATTATCCGTTTTTCCTACTAAACACAGGACTACTGATAAAAGTTTATCAAGGAAATCTATGCTGAGATACCCCCTAACCATTTTAAATGCATATTCATCACAAAATACAACTCCTCTGGTGAGATACTGCGCATGCACTAGCACACTAACGTAGCCAGATTGTGTACTGGCTGGTATACGCAGCAAGGACCTTACATGCAAGGTCTCCCACCTATTTCTTAAATAATGTCTACTGATGGAATGTTATTATCGAAATCTATGCTAAGATAACTCCTTTTCATTTTAAATGCATAATCTTTGCAAAATACGATTGCTCTCGGGAGATGTTGCGCATGCGCGCGCACCGTGTTATAGGCGTGCAGTGCCGCCTGAGGAAAACTTCATAATATAGCTTGCTGAGGGAGAGAGGGAATGGGGGACTGAGGAAAGGCGGCAGGGAAGATAGCTGGGGGCGGTAGCTGAAGAAGGAGGCTGAGCGAGGGACAGGAGATGCAAGGAGAAGGACGTGAGGGCATAAAGTAGGTGTTTTGTACCCTACATGATAGGGCGCTCTCCTAATTATAAACACAGGTCTATACTGATAAAAGTTTATTAGGGAAATCTATGCTGAGATACCCCCTAACCATTTTAAATGCATATTCATCACAAAATGTAACTCCTCTGGTGAGATATTGCGCATGCGCTAACACACTAACGTAGCCAGATTGTGTACTGGCTGGTATACGCAGCGATGACCTTACATGCAAGGCCTTCCTCTTATTTCTTAAATGATGTCTACTGATGGAATGTTATTATATAAATCTATGCTAGGATAACTCCTCTTCATTTTAAATGCATAATCTTTGCAAAATACGATTGCTCTCGGGAGATATTGCGCATGCGCGCGCACTGTGTTAGGCAAAAGTTGAACAATTGGTTATAGCGAATTAGTCAGGTGTCCATGTTATAGAGTAATGTACGGAGCAATGTTCAGTGTATTAACCCAACCGGAGGCAGAGCTGCAATAAAGCCGCTGTGGATCTGCCGAGGATTCTCCCACTGCAGTAGTGACGTCATCGCACATCACGAACATGTGTAAACAAGTGAACGCGGTGAGGGGTGGACGCGTTGTGAACTTAGCAGACACGCTTCACAACAATGTTTAATTGCTGTGTGTGTAGGTGCACGGCCACGCAGCTGTGGGAAGAAGCAAATAGCTACGGTTTATATATAGATGTATTATATATAGATAAAAAGATAGATATATATGACATGTAACATGAACATCGTAACCTCGTAAATATTAGTCTTCAAAGTCTATGGGACTATATCGAAGACGGAAAGAGACTATTAAAGTTGATCAAATAGACAGATCTATACTGCGGATTGCAGTAGAAATGTGAGATATGTTCCGCTGTTGTGTGCGACAATTTTATTTCTGGTAATGTTCGTTCTTAACTGAGTAGTTGCAGGCTTGTACGTAGGAGTTCGTAAGCAAGTTGAACCATGATTTCACTCTTGACGAAGTCTATCGGATATATTGCGCCTGCATGCGAGTGTGCAACAAAACATAAGAAAACGAACAAATATACAAGGCAATATCATTATATTGATTTTAAACGTTTACTGAAGTCATGATCAATATATAGTACATGGTAACAAATTATGAAACTTGATTGTCATCTAGGTAAATATAGAACTAGGCCTATATCAGCCAATATACATATATATATTTATTTATTAAGAGTACATAATGGGAGATGTATGTACTCTTATGTACTCTTATGTACTCTCCCATTATGTACTCTTGACATTTATGTATGACGTAACTGTGGCAGCAGACGGATTACGTAAAACTGTCCATCGTAAAAAAATTCTGTGAGAACCTGGTGACCATGCAGTCCGTGTAGCGAGTAGGGGCCTATATAACCGAAATTTAAACTATCACGATTAAGGCTATTGTGTATTTCTGGCGTTTACATAATTATACTGCCCGTTGATCATTGTCTTGAACATGAATATATAGTGCTATATCAAAGGCGAATTTTACTGTTCAGACATGATTCCAAACTAGAACTAGAATAGATTTTATCTTTCCTCATTTATGATTTTTGTTTCGTGGTATAAAATCAAAATAAAATCAGCTGCAATCTATTCCAGAGATTCATGAGACTGGATCTAACAGATAGAGGAGATAAATTAAGCAGATATCGGAAAACATTACATCTGCCCATACTTTGTCCGCGCATGAGGAGTTTATGATTAGGCCTTGCTATGGAAGCATAAGAGTGTCAGTATCTTCAGCGGCTCGTGTAGGAAAACCTGCTGAAGCAAACCGAATCCGAGTCCTGCGATCACAAGCAGTCCTGCCTTGTCATCCAAGCCGATGCCGTAGACGAGAGAGAACGAGAGAGCTGCGGCAGTGGTGAGCACCAGCAGCACGTTCATCAGCTTACCAACCACGGCTGGGAGAGATCCCGAATATTCGCTATCTGCATCATCCTGGCTGTCATCCTCGCCATCCTCTATCTGAATGACGACGTGAGGTGGCGCTGCTGTCGGTGCCACGGGGATGCTGTTCTCATCATGTCCTCGTTGCTGCCTGTTGCTGCCATCAGCTGCGTCATCATCGCTGCTTGTGTGGTCGTCTTCTCCACGTCTGAAGCCCTCCACGTTTCCCTCACGCTCGGCCTGGAAATGCTGACCTTCGTTCTGCTGTTTCCCGCCGGCAGATGCTGCTATGCTGGCAGCCTCCTGCCTCGGTACGTCTCCATCGTTGCTCAGCAGGCATTGCTGCAGGATCATGTTGATATAGGCCGAGCAGAAGCTCCACAGCTGCTCATCATTGGTGGCCATGTTTGCTCCCGCGTTCGCTACCTTTCCAGACAGATACAGGGACTCCAGCTGCATACCTTCGCTTGAGGTGGTGTTGGTGTCTTCACCGGTGCTTGCAGCAGTCTCGTCTTTTTCATTGGCCACCTTTTCCACGCAGCGGTCAACAATGGCCTGCACGTAGGAGGAAGCGAGTGCTCGGACCTTCACATCCTGCTCGATCAGGGTGGATGTTGACTTCTTCTTCAGGATGCAGGAGCTCACATGCTTTGCGACCTCTCTCCCGAATAAGATGTCTGAGGTAAAGAGGGGACGCGGACCGGGAGCCTCCGATCCATGAGTCTTGCTTGTCGATTTCTTGAGTGAAGTCTTGCTGAAGATTCCCTTGATTGTGGCACCCAGGGTTCGAGCTCTCACATCTTTAGGTGTGAGCTGCCGTGTGAGGACCTCAGTCATGATGGAGACAAGAGAGTGAGCAAAGGTGTGCACGTCGTCGTTCACCACGTCACCGACGAATCTCTGTAACTCCTCCATCACGGCAGCGGGGCGCATTACTGCATTGTCGATGCCGGCACTCGGGGATGACTGTGAGATGCCAACGCCAGCTGGTACTGATGCTGCCAGCTTTAGCTTCTTCTGCAGCTTGTTAGTGACCCTGATCGTCTGCACGTCAAGTTGGCTCTCGGCTTTTCTGCGGACTGTGAGGATGCTGCTTTCTCTACGGATGCAGGATTTGCGCTTGAGAAGCTGCGGCAGAGCAGATGCTGCGTCGGTGGTGGTAACCGCATCAGTTTGGTTCTCGGTCGCGGCAGCTTCCTCGAATGTTGACCTTCTCTGCTGCTCTGCAACGGCATCGGCTAGCTCTGCGATTAAATCGTCTGCCTTGTTTGACTTATCCTCCTCTTTTTGTCCGCGCGGCACCTGAATGGTATTCAGCATGTTGACGATTCTCTCGGCCCACTCCTCTGCCTTGCTCGCTCCGTCCTTCTTTTGATCTTCGCTGGCTGCGGACAGATGCTGCAGCATGTCGCGCATTAGGGCTTCGGAAAATTCCTTGACTTCCGCCGCAACACGGGCCTTGTCCTTAGCTAACACAGACTGTGGCAGCTCAGACGGTGGCAGGAGCGACACTTTGTTGGGAGCATTCGTGGGTGTAGCAGCGTTCAGCAGGTCGAGTGCCGTGGCAGAGTCAAAACTTTCGATCTTCTTGTTGCGACGCATTACGACGCTAGTGGGGCGATAGGTCTCGATGATTCCGACCAGGTCGGCTATCTGCGCGGCCGTGAGCTTCTCGACTCTCAGTACCTTGGCGGGTTTTGCTGGGGAGAAGAGCCTGGATAGCAACCTTGGTGAGGAAGAGCTGACGTCGCCGTCACCGCGGTTGTTGTTGCGGTTGACGTCGCAGCGGCCATGTTCGTTCACCACGTCCATGCGGTCGAGGAGATGCTTGCGGCTGCTCGTCGGGGAAATGATGTCGCCGGATTTCTTCATGCCTGCGTGAAATAATTCACACTGTATTCTTTCTGAATCATCTACAAAGACTTATCATCTAGATTACATTTATTAACTCTTACTTGCTTAAAGGTTGCATAAATTAAAATGCTATAGCAAAAATCAGCATGCGTAAATATATCACCGCTTATATAAATAAAAACAAGCATAATAATTTCTCTGTATTGCATGCTAGATGTAATGCTATATATATTGCAGCTCTACCATCGATGTTCTAACACCATCACACCAGCACCCTCCCATACCATCCGAGGAAGACCAAATATGCGCCATCTATAAATGGGAACTCTCTAATGCTTTCTTTGACCCCCTTCTTCCTCCCACAGACACTATAATTAAATTATTCAAGACTGCTAGAAAACAATATCTATTGACACCCTGATATATACCTATTGCTCATTGCTGTAGCTAGCAGAGATGGGGCAAGGGGGGAAGCTATTACGTCAAAACTTATTAAGATACTATTACATGGTCAATCGCAAACACTAACTAATTACACCATTGACTGCCAAGAACTCAAACTGCACGTGGCCTTGCCCTCCCCCAGCCAAAATGAGTTAGTTACGCCCTTAATAACACGTGATGAATATAATTATAAAGCTGCATTATATGCATGGCTGTGCGATGTCAGAGCCGAGATGAAGTCACAAAGCAGTCGGAGAGCGTATCGTAAATTTTAAATCCATATAAAAACATAAAAAGCTGTCTCTAAGAAAGAT
>NW_014577465.1:57660-67660 GCF_000485595.1 Priapulus caudatus
ACGCACGCAAACGCACGCACGCCGCACGCACGCACGCACACGCCACACACAGTGACACACTCACACGCACACGAACACGCACACGCATACGCACACGCACTCGCACACACAGTGACACACGCACACGTACACGCACACGCACACGCGCACACATAAGGACACACAAACACGCGCACGCGCGCACACGCACGCACAGGCACACGCACACGCACACGCAGTGACACACTCGAACGCACACGCGCACACATAAGGGACACACAACACGCACGCGCGCACACGCACGCACAGCACACGCACACGCACACGCAGTGACACACTCGGAACGCACACGCACACGCACACACGCACACGCACACACACACGCAACGCCACATGCACACGCACACGCACATGCACGCACACGCATACGCACTCACATGCCACACGCACACACCGGTACACACGCACACGCACGCGACACTCGCACGCACTGTGACACACTCACACGACACACGCACACGCACACGCAAACGCCATACCGCACACGCACACGCACACGCACACGCACACGCACACGCACACGCACACGCACACCGCACACGCCACACGCACACGCACGCACAACACGCACACACACGCACACACAAGGACACACAAACACGCACGCGCGCACACGCACGCACGCACGCACGCACGCACGCACACACACAGACGCACGCACACGCACACGCACTCGCACACACAGTGACACACTCACACGCCACGTACACACGCACGGCACGCACGACACGCACGCAACGCGCGCACGCACACACACGCAGTTATAAAATAGTTATAGTTACCTGTCACGAATGATTCAAAACAAACATGGAGAATTTTTACGGACTCCAGTGCGTACCATTTACATTTACTCATTTATCTTTACATTTAAATGGCAGTCAGCCATTTATTGACTTATCACGCCTCTCTGGACTCTTAGTGTCATTTTGGCGAGCCAAAAAATATCTTTTCTTATCTGTGCCAATTATATGATTGTGACAACTACTACTACACAAGTTTTCGGCATATATGCAAGGAAATTAGTATGCGTTTGGTTTAGAAATGGGTATTGCGTGTGTAAGCTCACGGAGACAGGCTGTTGTTTTCACCGCACAGCTTTGGTTGCTAGTAAGAAAGTCCCGGATGTGGGCAAAGTTCCCGGCTGTCCGTTCGCACCTATACAGTCAGTACACAATCTGCTACAGTTAGTGAGTTAGTGAGAGCACCCTAGCCTGTAGGGAGCAAATCTCCTACTATATCTCCTCCATTTTTCCACTTGCCTTCCTTGTCCCTCGCTCTGCCTCCTTCTTTTTCCATCACTCAGCCCTATCTTTGCTGGCGCCTGTTCTCAGTATCCCACCCTCTCTTCCTCATTCAAGCTATGTTATGCATTTTTCTTCAGTTCGCTACTGCACGCTGAAAGATTCTTGCGCATGCGCAATAATCTCACGAGAAGAAAAATATTTTGCCACAATTAGGATTTAAAAAATGGAGAGAAGGTAGTTCTGCACTAGAATTATATGAGTACAGATTCCATCAGTAGACTCTCCTAAGAGAAATAGCTAGAAGACCTTGCATGTAAGGTGCCGGCTGCACGTTTACGGGTTTACGAGGACCGAAAGTGTTATATATCTCGATTTCGTTATTTATTGTAGGCATGCTATAAAACGCATACACGATCATAATATCATTCCCATTTCTGGGATTTGATCATGAACGGGGTTTCACAAAGCAGGAGGTAGCCTAATTCTTGCTCAGTTGATATATATATATATATATATATATATATTTATATATATCTATATATAATATATTATTTATATATGTATATATACATATTATATATATATATTATATATATATATATATAAGAGAGAGAGAAGAGAGAATGAAGAGAGAGAGAGAGAGAGAGAGAGAGAGAGAGAGAGAGAGAGAGAGAGAGAGATGAGGAGAGAGAGAGAGAGAGAGGAGGAGAGAGCTCAAATATGAACGCATATTATTATTCATTACTTTTTCATTTATTAATTTAAAAACAGTACAGTTGTAATGATTATGATATATGTGAATTTGCAAGCTCCATACCGCCAGTAAAAGTATAGTGAAACAGAAGTGTGAGTGGCTGGTATGGAAGGATATATAGGCCTACTAGCGAATGTCTTGCGAATATATCTATAATAGCGGATATATATACTAATTATATACAGACACCGGGCGCGCGCACGCGCGTACGACACACACACACACCGCACACACCACACACACACACCCACACACAAACAACACACACACACACACACACACACAGACAGGCACACACACACACAGACAGGCACACACACAGACAGGCACACACACCACACACACACACACACACACACACACACACCACACATGCACACACACACACACACACACACACCACACACACACACACACACACACACACCACAACACACACACACCCACACAGGGCACACACACACACACACACACACACACACACACACACCCCCCACACACAGCACACACACACACACACACAAACAAACAAGGCAGGCAAATAATTATATATATATACCATAACCATATATATATATATATATATCCTATTATATATATATATATATATATATATGCCCTACATACTACGTTACCGATCTCATACGTTCAACCTGGTCACGGCCGGGCCGACGGCACGTGTGCATCGTAAAATCTTATCTACATATTTTACTTTGCTCGAGCGTCACGCACGCGAGTTCTCTCATATGCCTAATGTAGGCCTACATGCAAAATGCGCGCTCGGACGTCGGTCGCCGTTGCAATTGACTGCCCAAGATAAAAATTTCTTCGGCCGATCTCATACGTTCAAACTGGTCACGGACGGACGACGACACCTGTGCATGGTAAAATCGATCTAATTATTCGCTTTGCCTCGGGCATCGCGCCACGGTTCCCACTTATGCTATTGTCCGCTCATTTAACTGGAGAGTGGCATGCCTCCAGTAGGTCGCATCGCAATCGCGACTTCACTAATTCAAGTGTGGCGGCACTGATCTACCACAAGTCCCTGGCAATACTATTGTACATAGATAGCGCGCTGATACTCTCATTGCTGCTGGAGTCCAGCTGCAAGTGAAAGTGATGTTAGAGTTGTTAGTGACTCCTTGCAGATTGACCTCTTCCAAATATGTGTGGCGTGCGTGAATATGTAGATACTATGGTGGCATACAACAGTAAGTTTCCGCAAATTGTCGCACAATTCCTCCGCTATTTCGTCTCTAGAAAGGCCTTTTTGGCATTTTTTCAAGTTTTCATTTCCAAGTTTGATGCTCGTGGACGTCTAGAAAGCATTTAGATAAAATTGGTATTGTCGTGTATTTGTTGGCATTCCGTCAGGGTGGCGTAGCCACAGCGACCGGTGTCATTTTTGTGTTTGAAATGTGTTCAGGACTACTTTGCAGAATTCGCATCATAGAGCTGCGCAAAAGTTTCGAGCGGAGTATAGGAGCATGAATCTGATAGTTATTTAACAAGAATAAAGTGTATGCTGTGTATGAAAAGTAACAGTGTGAGTATTTTTTATTAATTTCTGTTCGATGCTTATTCAGGCCTGCCGCCTATAGACGCCGTCTACTGTTGTTCGCCCCGTATAGTTAGTGATTTCTGTGTAACTGACACGTTTATACGCGTTGGCGTGTGGAGTTATAAAAAGGTTAGGTATAGTGATGATATATAAGTCTCACAACTGTGTGGTTGTCTTTAACGAACAGATTTGGTAATTTAAAGAAATATATCATGGCACGTTGTGCTATTGTTAGTTGATTTTTTTGATAAGTTAAGCTGCGGTAATGTACGTGACCGTAGATTGTGCGTATGTATAGGTCATTGACGTGGTAATTAGAATCATTGGTAGTGTGAGCACTGCTATGCAAGTATAACCTTGTTTCGTGGTTCGATGCAAAGTAAAGGATGATTAAATTGCCAGAGACGGCGTTTCGTATGTTGTTACCAATTTGCTTTATAATTCACGCTTTACACGGGGTCTTATAACGGGAAGCAAAACGAGTGGAACAAACTAATAGCAATTTTTTGCTGATAGATAAACTGCGCCCACCGGAACCGTTGAGTAATTGTCAAAGGCGTGTGCGCGCGTGCGTGTGCATGTGCCTGTGCCCGTGCGCGCGTGCGTGTATGCGTGTGCGTGTGCGTGTGCGTGTGCGTGTGCGTGTGCGTGTGCGTGTGCGTGTGCGTGTGCGTGTGAGTGTGCGTGTGCGTGTGCGTGTGAGTGTGTCACTGCGTGTGCGAGTGTGTCACTGTGTGCATGAGAGTGTGTGTGCGTGTGCGTGTGCGTGTGCGTGTGAGTGTGTCACTGTCTGTGCGTGTGCGTGTGCGTGTGTGTGCGTGCGCATGTGTAATCTTGGACTTTGTTTTTGTTTCACGAGACCTGGGGTAATTTTATTCAACTAATGCAAAGCAAACAAATACAAATATAAGAATAGCTTAAAATATTTATCTTATGTAATTTATGTATTATATATGTATCTTACATAATGTCATAATTATAGCTGCAGAAAGTCTATCTATATACTCGTAAGGCATATTAGAAGAAATATCATGAAAAAAACTTATTAAAACTTCCAAACCAAGTAACTACGGTCACGTCACTACTGATCTGTGGCGTTGCTCCGCCCGCACCTTACATGCAAGGTGTTCTTACTATTTTTTACGAGCGATCTACTGATGGAATGTTATCATAGATAGACAATAATACACCACAGTGTAACTCTCTTGTCCATTGTTTCAGATTGAGTCCCATCATTTGTAATCTGTATCAAGTACCATCATTGAATAAAGACTGATTCACAAAATGGATGCGTTCCTATCTAATAGAGATCTATGCTAGAATACCTCCTCTCCATTTTAAATGCATAATTTTTGCAAAATATAGCCATAGACCACAGTCACCACACACAAGGACTCGACAACCCAGCGTTCTCGGCGATATCCCGCCAGTTCCGCCACCTTGCGCCTGGTAGGGGAAACTCTGAATGTGGTTACAGCGCATACGATGTAATACTGATGGCGGGATAAACAACTAACTTTGTAGAGAAGCTTAGTTAGAAATTTATTTCTCTAACGATTAATACGGTTTTACAGAGACTTTATGACGAGCGATTTTAGGCGATCTCACTCTTACTACTACTATGTAAAGTTAGTCGCATATCTCAGTTTCCATATCGTGTAAGTACATTAAATTCATTTAAACGTCCGTAGTGTACATTTACATAGAGCCGCGAAGGGATAGACGGGACATAGGGACATAGCCTATACTATAGGGGATAGACGGTGATCGGATAGAATGATGTTTATTACTGGATATGCTCTCTATCCTTGCGCCCACAGGCACTGCCACTTGTGCTCGTAGGGTCTATGTCCCCTGACCTCTGTTTGACTTGGACCCTTTAGCTATTTCTGACTAACCCTAACCCTAACCCTAACCCTAACCCTATAATAAATAATAAATATATATATTATAATTTATATATTATATATATATATAGTACTCAGAAATAGCTAAACGAGCCAGGTCAAACATAGGTTAGGGGGACATAGACCTTATCTGCGCCACTTGTAGCTCTAATAACAGCCCACGTACGGTTGCCGCTGGCGCAGCGTGGGCCGCCACGCGGCAACCGTACGCAGGCTATAGTTACTAGAGCTAGGTCACTTGTAGCTCTAGTACTATAGCTCGCATACAGTTGCCGCAGGGCTATAGGACATTCTATTACAAATGCTAGGGACCAACCCGCTGACTGCCGCTGCTGCAGTGCCGCCAAAAATGGCAGTTTGAAGTTTGCAAATCGAATGTTCGTTTACAAGAAATACCGCAAGCAGACCATTTCAACGATAGTTAGCGGTTAAATTTTAGTTGCGGATATAACTTAAGACATATTCACTTCGGATAAGAGGCATTAATTGCCTATCACAGACGTTTTATACTTATAGCCTCAAGTAACCGTTACTAAGTTGGTCCCGAGCATCCGCAATAGAAGATTCTATAGCCCTGCGGCAACTGCACGCGGGCTATATTTACTAGAGCTATGCCACTTGATTCTTGAAACGTTTTCACAATAAAATGTTGGTAAATAAACACGAAATGTATTTACTACCAAAGTCTTAATGTTTTCTACTCTCTTTCGCCTATAATTACTGGTGATTTCCTGTAAATGCCGATCAAATGCTTCTCTGCAACACACAAGGTACACCTAAAAAACAAACAATAGAAAAAACAACAACAAATAAAAATGTTGAGAAGGTGGGAAAGCTTGATCACAAAATTCGCTTGATGCTGGATTTCTATCATGCTATCACAGCACAAGTACAACCAACAGCCTCCACTTTTCATATCTATGCGGAGCTAAATATTCACTTCAACACTAGTTCAAGTTATAACTATGCTCTCTAGCTTTGGCAATTCCTGCGGAAAACTTCCACTCTGCCAAAATGGAAATGGGAGGAAGTGCTTGTTTATACATAAGTAATGACGGTGCATTGCATTCTGGGATGAGCTGATGCCCAGGCTTTCATTTTTAAGGGGCGCGATCGCGCTCGCGCTCCACATATTAACTATTAATCATGTTAGTATTATTATTATTATGTTAAATGAATAAATTAAATAATAGCCAGTACATGTTATAAGTGGGAAAAATATTTAAAAGGTAGCCCCTTACAGTCAGTCATATCATAAATCACAATGATATGATAATTATTATATTAATATATTAATTAGCATATTAATATGCTTTACCCAACGTGATCGCAGTTAACTTAAACATTGATGCCTGCATCACACTGAATAATTCACGAAGCAAAAGGAAACTGCAGTAATATATTAAATAATTTTTCTTTTAAATTCAACAACAATTATATTAAATATGAATAATCATACTATGTGTATGTTTATTTACATCTTTTAATTAGATCAATGTCTCACCTTGCGTTGGCTGAAGACGCAGACAGCGATTATCATGCCTGCGTAGCAGACGACAACAGAGGTGATGGCACCGATTACCATGATGCCTCCATCATCCAGCTTCAACTGTGGGCCTACTCGCCGAAATCCATGAGCGAGGCTGGACGTTGATGCTTCTAAAAGAACCAGCCGTTATTATTTATAGCCGCACATACGAGTACGGTGGAATAATTAGCTACTTAAGTTGATTTTATAACGAATTACACTTCAGCGTTTAGGCTGTATAGTGTAACCTGTCAGTTCTAAGCAAACATTGGTTCTTGGAATCCATCTCTCGCCTCTCTTCGACTTCTCACTGTTTTCCCAATGGCAGGTTAAACATCGTTACTAAATTTTTACTAGAATAAAACTAGGCATCTAATGCTACAGTAAATTCCGCGAAAATATCACATGAACTTAGCTATAGATACAATAAAAATCAATAGGGCCTAATGTAACCCAACGTTGGGTTACATTATTGACATTGTATCTAAAACAGTAAAACTAAGCAAGAAGATTTATACTAGGCGAGCCTTCACTTACCCGATCTAAAGCCGGTGTTTGTGTCGGTTGCCTCTGTCTGCTGTGCAGACAGAAAACAACACAATAGAATGCCTAGTAAGACAAACACGGGCCTCATTATGATAGTGATCGAGTGTCTTTGCAAGAATGAGTGCTTTTCTAGAAAAACGCTGAAGAGACAGCAGAAGTACGACTACTCAACATCAGTTGTGAAGTTGGACTATCGTTTACACAAGCGGTCGCGTAGCAACAGCCATTGTCTCCGCAACCGCATTACTACATCTTATGTGCTACTACTACGTCGTGTATGAATCCGCCTGCATGATTAAACCATGTAATTTAGATTTATTTTCATTTTACACTTTAATTTACGTTTCCCGTCTGATCACCTGAGACCAGTAATTTGTTACACGCAATAACAAACACTAAATTCAACTGATGTTTTGATTCCACGGCTACATATACTATGCATAGAACTATATCGGTGTGTGATCGGGATTTGGACCAGAGCCAAGACTCCCTTTCTTGATTTAATTTGGACATGTGCCAAATTCAGTTTCCATGGAGTTCTGTGTGTACACAATTTTACACATCTAAATTTCAATACTTGATTAAAAAAATCATACCGTAGCTTCGTAAAATAAACGAAAGGCTATTTTTAACTGATAAATTATAATTCAGCACAATCTATTGAAACGAAGAATTATGTTTTTAATACGTATATATATATATATAATAAAAATTTATAACTTCATTAACTTAATAACCCAGCCAACACAAAAACATTATTACAACGTTTTTATAACGTTATGACAAAGTTTTCATAACGTTATTTAGTAACGTTTATTTAACGTAAACGTGTCGGGTTTTTATAACGTTTTCGAAACGTTTGTAATGTCATGGTTAATGTATTTTACAATCTACTGAAACGTGATTTATGTGTATGTGTGCGGGCGTGCGGCCTATATAATATATATATATGTATATAAATAGATCTATACAGTTTACATCGCGATTTACTAAGCTTTTATTAAGAGCGCAAATCTGCACATGAGCGTTCGTTTCCGATATATATCGTGGCGAAGCGACACACAACGTGAGACCTTTCTCACTCGATTCGATATTAGCACAACAACGATCGAAAATTCTTGACGTTGCAGCCGATCTTGGATAGCAAGTTTAAGATCCACGACCTCTGCGGAGTGCATAACCTGCACGGGATGCCCGCCATCTTGGCGGCATTTGCTAGTGCAGTAGCCAGCGCCATCGCAACGACGGACGTGTACGGAGACGGGTAAGGACTTGTATCTTGAAGTTCGTAATTGTTTGGTAGATGTTCATCCGATAGAAAGAGATGCAGATCTTGCAAATTATTTATTTATATATTAATGGAAATCAAAAATACTAACAAAATCAGTGTTTACGCGATCTGAGCATATACGCGCATAGTAAATTTGATTTTACGACATATAGAAACTAATGCACACATATAGCACGCAATCAAGCCACGTACAGTTCCTAAAAGAAAAAGCGTTTAATCGTAATTAATATAACTTACAATAAAAACAACTTGAATTACAACTATATATATATAATCCCCAATATTAACATCAAAACATCAAAAGTTGTAAACTTATAACGAAATATTCGGCTATCCTAATCTGCAGATATATTTGCACACCTAACTAGGCCTACAATAGGGTACACAGTGTTGATTTCTGAATACAAAAATTCCAGATAAACATTCACAGACAACGTCGCTTAATTCGTATCAGACGGGACCACTGCATTTTCTACGAGTTACGTAATCAACGAATTCATCTACATCTATATGGTTACGTCGATCTGTCACTTTTGACAATTACTCAACGGTTTCCGGTGGGCGCAGTTTATCTATCAGCTAAAAATTGCTATTAGTTGTTGCACTCGTTTGCTTCCCGTTATAAGACCCCGTGTAAATGCGTGAATTATAAAGCAAATTGAGTAACAACATACGAAACGCGGTCTCTGGCAATTTAATCACTTTACTTTGCATCGAACCACGAAACAAGGATTATACTTGCATAGCAGTGCTCACACTACCAATGATTCTAATTAACCACGTCAGTGACCTATACATACGCTACAATCTACGGTCACGTACATTACCGCAGCTTAAACTTATCAAAAAAATCAACTAACAATAGCACAACGTGCCATGATATATTTCTTTAAATTACCAAATCTGTTCGTTAAAGACAACCACACAGTTTGAGACTTATATATCATCACTATACCTAACCTTTTTTATAACTCCACACGCAACGCGTAAAACGTGTCAGTTACACAAATCACTAACTATACGGGGCGAACAACAGTAGACGGCGTCTATAGGCGGCAGGCCTGAATAAGCATCGAACAGAAATTAATAAAAAATACTCACACTGTTACTTTTCATACACAGCATAC
>NW_014577465.1:72660-93267 GCF_000485595.1 Priapulus caudatus
TACGGTTGCGCTGGCGCAGTGTGGGCCGCCACGCGGCAACCGTACGCAGGCTATAGTTACTAGAGCTAGGTCCACTTGTAGCTCTAGTACTATAGCTCGCATACAGTTGCCGCAGGGCTATAGGACATTCTATTACAAATGCCTTAGGGACCAACCCGCTCTGACTGCCGCTGCTGCAGTGCCGCCAAAATGGCAGTTTGAAGTTTGCATATCGAATGTTCGTTTTACAAGAATACCGCAAGCAGACCATTTCAACGATAGTTACGGTTAAATTTTAGTTGCGGATCATAACTTAAAGGCATAATTCGACCATGATTATGCAAAGTTGACGAATGCTAAAGTAAACTGGCACCTTGTGTAGTTAATAAGTACATTACCTTATAGCCAACCGCGTATTAGTTTGTCAATATCACTGCTAATTACTAAGAAATGTCTAATTGAAATCCGTAAATTTGTGTAATCTGGCGACAACGCGTGACCAATTTATGGCCAACAAAATAACATCGAGTTCGGTTCGGTGACGTCACATGTTGTACAAGATGTTTGCAAGTCGAATTGTGTGTCCCGGGTAATGTCTTGCCTAGTGTTATTATTTTTGCCTAGTGCCACATATTATATTGTTGCTTGTAATCTCAGAACGATACTTCATTTATTCCGCGATCCCAAGAGTAAAACCATGAACGTACGGAATGCGCACTCAGACTTACAAGGATCGAAATCACTGACGGCCGAGCATACGTGCCCGAAAATGTCGCGGTGCACTATAATCTTGGTATGCACCGCCTGCCAGTTACGACCGGTTACGGCCGGCATACGCGTTTTGAACTGTCACAACGCGATTTCTTGGACTGCGGATTTCAATAGACAATTTCTTAGTAACGCAGGCAGTGATATTGGAAACTAACTACGCGTTTGGCTATAAGGTAATGTACTTATTAACTACCACAAGGCTGCCAGTTAACTGTAGCATTCGTTAAAATTCGCGATAATCGGGATGGTCGAATTTGCGCTTTTAAGACATATCACTTGGAATAAAAGTGCATTATTGCTATCACAGACGTTTTATACTTTATGCCTGCAAGTACCGTTACTAAGTGGTCCGGAGCACCGTATAGAAGATCCTATAGCCTCTGCGGGCAACTGCACGCGGGCCTAATAGTTACTAGAGCGTATGGGCCACTTGATTTCTTGAACGTTTGTTAAATAAGTTTGATTAAAAAACTCGACAATGTGTTACTACAAAGTCTTAATTGTTTTCTACTCTCTTTGGCGCTATGATTACTGCGTACTTTCCCTGTAAATGTTGATCAAATGCTTCTCTGAAACACACAAGGTAACATAAAAAACAAGCAATAGAAAACAACAAAAACAAATAAAAATGTAAGAAAGGTTAAGAAAGTTGATCACAAAATTCGCTGGTTGATGCTGGATTCGTATCATGGCTATCACAGCACAAGAGTACAACCAACGCCTCCATTTTAGTATCCTATGGCAGAGCTACAATATTCACTCAACACTAGTTTCAAATTATAAACTCTGCCCTCTGGGCTTTGGCATATGTCCTGCGGAAAACCTTCCACCTGCCAAAATGGCAACCTGGCGAGGAGTGCCTGTTTTATAACTAAATAATAGCGGCTGCATTGCATCCTGGGGTTAGCTGATGCCTCAGGCTTTCATTTTAATAAGGGGCGGCGTCGCGCTCGCCGCCTCACACTGCGCACCATTAAATTGTAGCCTGGTGCGTGCATGCATCGCCCGCCTCATAAAATGTGGTTGAAATCGCGCACCAAGTCTGTGGTAATTATGTTGAATAGGCGCTCCATTCTTACAGGGATGAGATCTTCGCGGATCGCGGAATTCCGCGATTTCACAGTCCCAGGGTCGATTTGTGTGAAGAATCGTTAAATCCGTTGAGAAAAATTTTAGGGGGGTTTAGAATGTACAAATTTCATTTTACAGTCCAAGCAGCCTAACTAACAGTACCTTCATTTAATACAATTGTAGATATAGTTGCTTTACAATATAGAACGGTTCTTAGTTCACTGTTTGAGATTGTCAGACGTTGGCGTTGTGTGCGTTATTTGACGCCTGCAAAAGTGTGTGTGTGTCGTGTATGCCGCGTGCTGCTTACACAGGCCGTATATAGTAGTCGCATCGTCGATCGTGTAATCAAAGCCGCCGCGTCACGCGTGGCCTTGAGGCAGTTCTTCGCCTGTCCATAGGTTGTTCAATGTTGGCAATGGATCGCGAGCCTGTGACCTGGAGTCTATTCGCAGCCCACTCTAGTTTCGAGTAGCCGAATGAGAATGGCAGACTTTGCATGACACCCGTTCGTCGTATCTGTAAAGCAATGGCAGACCTTTTAAGGGTGTGATTTTTAGTGGAGGCTCTCCAGTCATTCTCTTCAAGGGTGTGATTTTTTAATGGAGCTCTCCATCACTGCCTTTAAGGGTGGTGATTATGGAGCCCTATGGTGTTCTAGGGGAGTCATTAGTAGTCCTCCTGTACTTTTCAAATCTGAAAGCCTGGATGCCTAGCTCCGTTTCGAGGCCCGCCAAGCCACGCTAGCATAATGCGCCCGGGTGTGACACCACACACGACTAGATGTTCTAATACGAGTTGCTCTCCACGAGTTATAATTTGAACAAGTAAAGTTCGTAAACATTTAGCTACGCATAGATACCAAAATGGAGGCTATTGGTTGTGTATTTGTCCTGTGATAGTGTGAAACAAAGCGAGCGTCGAGCGAATTTTGCCATCAAGCTTTCCCACCTGCTTTTTATATTTGTTGTTTGTGCACAGCGGCATGCTGGCGGTGTACTTGTGTGTTGCAGAGCAGCATTTGAATCGCATTTACAAGAAATTATCAGTAATAACTAATAATAGGTTGAGGAGGTTAGAGAAACATTTAAAACTGGTAGTAAATATATTTCGTGTTTATTTACTATCATTTTACTATTGAAACTTTTCAAGTACCTGCGTATTTGACGGTCATTGAAACTAGCCACAGATATCATTGTATTGAATTCAAATTCAGTTCAACATTCTAATCTTACAAGTATCAATGCGGATTCTCTAAAAGTTGGCAATCAACATTTATCAATCAAAGTGCCAGAATTTGCTGTCGCATAGAAATATATTGGAGGTCTGGTGGAAGTGTAAGAGAGAAGTATAATGTCCGTATTCTGCCTGTCTGTGTTTAGGTGAATACTGGCTGCTGCGATGCGGTTGGCGACAGCAGGAAACGACATCAAGCTGTGGGACAGCAGTGACTACTCACTGCAGGATGCCTTCAACCCTCACGCGTCGGACGTGGCCTGCGTCGACTGGAGTCGCGATGGTAAGCTGGGAGCTATATATGTATAGCTGAGAGCAGGGTGCGAAATTAACGAGAGTCCGGAGTCAAATACTCCCTGATTTACTGTCGGACTTCCTGATTTGACATATGCAGGAGTCTGTGTGACTCCCTGAAAATTCTGCCATACAAACTAGTTCGTTCCGGAGCACGGCCTCGCGGAATTGCCCTATTTTTTCAGCTAATGTCCAAAGAAAATTTTGCAGACATGCAACCGCACAAATCTTAAAAATAAGCACATGCGTTATTGTTAATATCTTTAATTTTGAACCTCAGATCGCGGACTCCTTCATTTTGCTGCAGACTCACTCATTTTGAGGGTAGGGAGTCAGCTGGACTCCCGTGTTCAAAAGTTAATTTCTACCCCTGTGAGAGGGGTTTCTTCGCCGATGTCAGGACGTATCGTCAACGCAACCCTTATCTCTATCCTTACACTAACCCTAACCCTACCTCTGCATCTAAGTGTAACCCCTCTACGTGGTACCATAAGCTAATCCAAACCATAAATATAACCTAACCCTAACCATAAATCAATGTTACCATAACCAAAAACTCCCCACTCTAATGCTAACCTAAACCCTAAATCCAACCATATACCCTAATTAATTCTAACCATAACCCTAACTCTATGATCTATCACTACACTAACCATAACTTTCAAAATAAACCAAAAATAATGCAGACAGAGAAAGGTCATTATTTAGGTACTTTCGTGAAAAATTCAAGGGTAGCAAGTTGGGAGGTAAACGAGCATGCATGCGTTTTTAGCAAATTAACTCGCAGATTTCGAACTTTTGTGTGAATACTTTCAGTGCTATCTTTGCATACATCTGGTCTTGTTAAGTGAAATTGATGTCACGAGGTAACCTATACATTGAATGTGACCTTTTCGAGGACTGTATTGTCACATGAAGTGATGATAGTATTGTCTAATAATGATAACTCACGTGAAATAATTCTCCAGGGTCCAGTCTCGCATCATCATCAAAGTCTGGTGAAAAGCTGTTTTGTACACGGATAGATGGCGCCACTCCCACATATAGAGAAGTACCTGTTGCTGTAAGTATACATCTTTAATGTAATTTTATGCGGTGTGTGCCGAGGTTTTAACTTGAGACTCACGAACTAGATTTTTCCTAATTATAATATACTAATACATACTTTCTCTCCAGTCATTCTTTACTAAACAATTTTGAAAACCAAGTTTCACAAATCAAACATACAAGCGAACAGCCTTTTCCGGCGTAAATGTGGCACGGTCGTCGTGGAGACGTGGGCGATGGTGACGTTCGGATGTTTATTCTGCGTGCGAGCAGGAGGGTCAGACGTGCGTTGCGTACAACTCGCTGTCTCGCTACCTGCTCAGCGGAGGTCGGAGTGGAGTCGTACACATTTATGACCTGAAGACAAGCGAGCTAAAGAAACGATACGAGGTGAGCTTAAAAAACTAATGATAACATAACTATTGTATTATTTATTCAATCTGAGGTGAGAGCGCGTTAATCTACTAGTCCCCCTGCTAGTCACGTCCTAATAATGATTAAAAGCTAATGATAACATAACTATTGTATTATTTATTCAATGTTATTAAGTACTTAGACCTGTAGTCTGTAACGTTTAAGCTTCGCAGCCACCTGAGGTGGCTAAAAATCACTATCTTTTGATTAGTATGCTACCAGTGGTCGGTGGTAGAGTGGTCTACATTGAGTAGTCTTACTAATACCTGATTGATTCAATTAAGTTACAAGAAATTGCACCACACAAGATATCAGCTGGGCGTACACCGATCTCGCTTGTTCATAAACTCATGCAGTCTTGCATGAAATCTCTTGCATTTTGTAGAAATAACAATGACGTAGCTAACAATTAATCTAGTGAAAACAGCATTGGCGTAACGGGAGCTGGCATGAACGAATCGACTGTTTATCGTCATTATTATCCCCTATTTATTGTCTATATTATAATATTATTATTGACCGATTTATTATCCCCTATATTGTTACGTCGCAGTCATGTTCTATTGTTGATGTATGTCGCTAGGGTCACAAGTCGGAGGTGACCTGCCTGCAGTTCAACCACAACGACCTGTATGTCGCGGCCGGGGCAAGCAGTGGCGCCATCATCCTGTTTAACGTTGTCACTGGCGTTGCGTCTGCACCGCTCACGTCACCGAACACGCAGGTAAGCACACCTGTAATCACATAGACACACCTGAAAACACATAGGCACTCCTGAAAACACCTGTAATCACATAGGCACACTTGGAAACACCTGTAATCACATAGGCACACCTGTAATCACATAGACACACCTGAAAACACACCTGTAATCACATAGGCACACCTGGAAACACCTGTAATCACATAGACACACCTGTAATCACATAGGCACACCTGGAAACACCTGTAATCACATAGACACACCTGAAAACACATAGTAACATCTGTAATCACATAGGCACACCTGGAAACACCTGTAATCACATATCCTGCTTTGTGAAACCCCGTTCATGATCAAGTCCCAGAAATGGAATGATATTATGATCGTGTATGCGTTTTATAGCATGCCTACAATAAATAACGAAATCGAGATATATAACACTTTCGGTCCTCGTAAACTCGTAAACGTGCAGCCGGCACCTTACATGCAAGGTCTTCTAGCTATTTCTTAGGAGAGTTCTACTGATGAAATCGTATCATATAATTCTATGCTAGAATACCTCCTCTCCATTTTAAATCCTAATTTGTGCAAAATATTTTTCTTCTCGTGAGATATTGCGCATGCGCAAGAATCTTTCAGGCGTGCAGTACGAACTGAAGAAAAATGCATAACATAGCTTGATGAGGAAGAGAGGGTGGGATACTGAGAACAGGCGCCAGCAAAGATAGCTGAGGGTGATGGAAAAAGAAGGAGGCAGAGAGCGAGGGACAAGGAAGGCAAGTGGAAAAATGGAGGAGATAAAGTAGGAGATTTGCTCCCTACAGGCTAGGGTGCTCTCACTAACTCACTAACGTAGCCAGATTGTGTACTGACTGGTATAGGTGCGAACGGACAGCCGGGAACTTTGCCACATCCGGGACTTTCTTAACCTAGCAACCAGCTGTGCCGGTGAAAACAACAGCCTGTCTCCGTGAGCTTACACACGCAATACCCCATTTCTAAACCAAACGCATACTAATTTCCTTGCATATATGCCGAAAACTTGTGTAGTAGTAGGTTGTCACAATCATATATATTGCACAGATAAGAAAAGATATTTTTTGACTGCCAAAATGACATAAGAGTCCAGAGAGGCGTGATAAGTCATAAATGGCTGACTGCCATTTAAATGTAAATGAGTAAATGAGTAAATGTAAATGGTACGCACTGGAGTCCGTCAAAATTCTCCAATGTTTGTTCTGATCATTTCGTGACAGGTAACTATACTATTTTATAACTGCGTGTGTGTGCGTGCGCGCGTGCGTGCGTGCGTGCGTGCGTGCGTGTGTACGTGCGTGTGAGTGTGTCACTGTGTGTGCGAGTGCGTGTGCGTGTGCGTGCGTCTGTGTGTGTGCGTGCGCGCGTGCGTGTGTGCGTGCGTGCGTGCATGCATGCGTGCGTGTGAGTGTGTCACTGTGTGTGCGAGTGCGTGTGCGTGTTCGTGCGTCTGTGTGTGTGCGTGCGCGCGTGCGTGTGAGTGTGTCACTGTGTGTGCGAGTGCGTGTGCGTGTGCGTGCGTCTGTGTGTGTGCGTGCGCGCGTGCGTGTGAGTGTGTCACTGTGTGTGCGAGTGCGTGTGCGTGTGCGTGCGTCTGTGTGTGTGCGTGCGTGCGTGCGTGCGTGTGTGTCACTGTGTGTGCGAGTGCGTGTGCGTTCGAAGTGTGTCACTGCGGTGTGCGTGTCGGCGTGTTGCCTGTCGGTGCGTGTGCGCGCGTGCGTGTTTGTTGTGTTCCTTATGTGTGCGCGTGTGCGTTCGAGTGTGTCACTCGCGTGTCGTGTGCGTGTGCCTGTGCGTGCGTGTGCGCGCGTGCACGTGTTTGTGTGTCGCCTTATGTGTGCGCGTGGCGTGTGCGTGTACGTGTGCGTGTGTCACTGAGTGTGTGCGAGTGCGTGCGGTAGCGTGTGCGTGTTCGTGTGCGTGTGAGTGTGTCACTGTGTGTGCGTGTGCGTTTGCGTGCGTGGCGTGCGTGCGTGCGCGTGGCGTGCGTGCGTGTGCGCGCAGGTGCGTTGTTGCATCGTGCCTGTGCCCTGTGCGCCGCGTGCGTGTTTGTGTGTTTCTTGGTGTGTGTGCGAGTGGCGTATGTGTGTGGCTGTGCGTGTGCGTGTGCGTGTGCGTGTGCGTGTTGAGTGTGCGTGTGCGTGTGATGTGCGTGTGCGTGGTGCGTGTGGCGTGTGTAGTGTGCGTGGTGCGTGTGCCGTGTGAGTGTGTCACTGGCGTGTGCTGAGTTGGGTTGGGGGGTCCAAAACGTGTGCAATGAGAGTGTGTTTGCGGTGCGTTGTGCGTGTGCCGTGTGAGTGTGTCACTGTCTGTGCGTGTGCGTGTGCGTGTGTGTGCGTGCGGCATGGTATCTTGTGACTTTGTTTTTGTTTCACGAATGACCTTTGTGGTAATTTTAAATTTCAACTAATGGCAAAGCACATTACAAATATACCAAATATAGAGAATATGCTTAAATAATTTAGATATCGATATGTATCTTAATGTATTAATATATTATCTTACAATAATGTCGATAATACCTACGCTTATTCGCAGTGAAAGGTGCGGGCCCCTATGAGCATCATAAATCCAGCCCCACCAGATCAGGATAAAGTGACGCACTCGTAAGGCGATATTAGAAGAAAGTATCATGAAAAAAAACTTATTAAAGAACTTTCCAAACACGATGAACGCTAGAGCTAAAAGCTGGACTTGTATCGTTCAAAAACTTTTTAAATTAAACAATGATTTCTGTGTGTCGTTTGCTCAAATGATATTTCTTCTGAATCATGCCTACGGAGTATATAAGTATAGACCTAAGTGCGTGTACCTCCATAAATATGCACTCTACATAGTTAAAAATAACAGGTAGTTTCATATTAATACCTGAATATATGTATTCAATATAAGACGAAATATAGTCGATTCTAAACGCTATGATCGATTAAGGTATTATCATAGATGAACTTGTCTTAGAAGATATCCTCCTGGGCCCTAACTCTATTCTATATTATGGTCTGAATATATTTTGAGCCACAACATGACTCAGCCGAGAGATCTCACACAACGAAATAACCACACATAAGTCCCAAAAGACATTACACCCATATGCGGGCAGCAGCACATCCACGACGCAACCAACACGACACGCACAGAGCACGATGAGCAGTAACTACTCGTCAGAATCGCCCGACGCCAGTTCCGCACACGACTTCGCACAACCGCTGCACACATCTACGTCTCGAGAACTACACACACGAAATGCTGGATTGAGCACCTGCCAGCAACCAGATGTCAATCACATGGGGAGCAAATCACTGCCGAGCGAAACCAACATCGCACATCTGACACAAACCTACACCTAACACATTTCCACGACGTACAGACAAGACATTCAGAGTTCACACGAGAACTATCACATTTCTGCAACCTTACAGACGACTAACTCACGAGCAGTTTCATCACAACAAAGAGATTTATGGACCGAACGCAGCATGCTTTATTACGAGCCGATCCCTCACTCTATACTACGCCTAACAACACTCTGTCAAAAGACTTAATCGCCGCACACATCAATACTTCCACATCTGTCCGACACATCTAATCGAGCTTGAAGTAAAAACAGTCACAAATTAACACAGTCTCTAACTATTAGAACGGTCTGTATCGCACAGGGCACAGCATGCAATGCACACGTCACCGCGCGCAACACCACCGCACGCAATCAGGAACTGGGACGCACTGGGGTCACGCACGCACTCATCATGCACACACAGTGACACACTCACACGCACACGACACGCACACGCAACGCACACGCACATCAGCACACCAGTGACTATCTATGCACACGTACACGTCTACACCACACGCTGCACACATAAGGACATCCATGCAATACGACTACATTTACATAGACCGCGAAGGGATAGACGGGACATAGGGACATAGCAGAGCTGACGCCGTAATAGAGGCACAGGCACAGCGTGATGCGGATAGATAGGACACAATCGTGTTACTACTATCTAGATGATGCTCTCTAATCCTTGCGCCCACAGGCATCTGCCACCTTGTGCTCGTAGAGGCTATGTCCCCTGACCTCTTTTGACTTTGGACCCTTTAGCCTATTTTGACTAACCCTAACCCTAACCCTATAGATAAATAAATATATATATATTATAAATTTATATATTATATATATATATAGTGGACTGCAGAATACTAAATACGAAGGGCCAGGTCAAACATAGGGTTAGGGGACATAGACGCTTATCTGCGCCACTTTGTAGCTCTAGTGAACACCCACGTACGGTTGCCGCGTAGGCGCAGGTGTGGCCGCCACACGTCAAACGCGTACGCAGGCTATAGTTTACATAGACTAGGTCACTTGGTAGCTCAGTACATAGGCTGCGCAGTAACAGTTGCCGGCAGGGCTATAGGACATTCCTATTACATGCTAGGGACCGCAACCCGCTGACTGCCCTGCTGCAGTGCGCCAAAAATGGCAGTTTGAAGTTTGCCAAATTCGAAGTTCGTTACAAGGAATACCGCAAGCAGACCATTTCAACGATAGTTACGGTTAAATTTTAGTTGCGGCATATAAACTTAAAGCATAATTCGACATCGATTATCAAAGTTGACGATGCTGGATTCAACGACTGACACTGGCACTCTTGATGCATCTACTCAAGAATCTGCAATAAGTCACATTAAGCGCACTAGACAATAAGACCAACACAAACACGCACCGCGCGCACTATCAGTGTTCGAATCCGCAAATATCACTCAGTGAGATCTACAACGCAAACGACGAGCAACTGTACCGTAATGAATAGTCCGTAAATTTGGAATGCTGGCGACTAACCGTAAATTTATGCCAACAAAATAAACATCGAGAGTTTCGAAGGCTATCAACGGCTTCGAAACTCCCACACCCTCTTATTGCTACGACACCACAGGACCCATCATTCGAACGCACACGACGACAAATTCGTACAACATCGTCGATCACCCCGGCGAGCTAATGACAACTCTAGCGTACTACGTCGACACGTCAAGCTGTGTATTCAACTACTTGCACCTATATGTACCAGCACACACTTTCACTATGTTGTCTACACGTGCTAAAATCATCAAAGAACCGATAACTCAGGTGTATCCATATCATATTCCCGAAATGTCCCAAGAGTAAAAACCATAACGTACGGAATGCGGACCGCATCAGACTACCAGGATCGAAAATCACTGACGGCCGAGCATCGCACACGACCGTGCGAACATAAGTCTACCGCGCTGCACTGTGAGCCACAATCACAAGTCTGTCACATCACGGACACACACGCACACGCACAGCGCGCTCAGCAAGTCATCTACGGAAGCGCGCGGATTACCGGGCACGCACTCACACGATTTGATCAACTGTCCGCAACACCGCAATTTACGCTGAGCACTAAGCGCCGAGGCAACGTTCCATCATATTAGACCACGTCTACTGTAAGTAACACCGCAGCAGCTAGCAACCATGCACCACAACGACTAAATACCACGCGGTCATTGCGCCACTATAAAGTAAATGCGAGCGGTACCACTATTAACTAACACAAGGTGCCAGTTACTGTAACACTGCTAATACACATGCACTAATCGATGGTCGAATTATGCCTTTAAGACATATTCCACTTCGGATAAAGGCATTAATTGGTGATATCAGCAGACGTTTTTATACTTATAGCCTCAAAGTAACCGGTGTACTAAGTTGGTCCCGGAGCACCGTGAATATGAAGAGTCCTATAAGCCCTGCGCAACTGCACGCGTGCTATAAGTTACTGAGCTTCGAGCATATGCACTTAGATAGTCGTTGCGAGAATAACACGGGTTTTAAAGCTTAAATCAACTTTGATAACATAAAGCACGAACACTATATACCCAAAACCGAAAAAGTCTTAACAATGTCATTCTAAGCGCTCGCTTCGCCCTACTAGAGATATACCGTGTAATTCCCCTAGCGTAAATGGCTGACTCGAACACGCAATGCTCGCTGACAACACACAAAGGCACCACACTCAAAAACACAACACACAGACAGATAAGAAACACAACAATCACAACAAAAATCAAACATAACTGGTACGAAGCATACGGTAAAACATGGTACACAACTCACAACGCATCGCTACAACACACACGCAGCGGCAGCACGCACGCAACGCAAGCGCGCGCACGCGCACACACACGCAGTTAGTAAAATTTATCTCGCTATTGATGCTGGAAGCGTATCAATCCCTATGTCCACGAAAAGTCACGAAGTCAAACAAGACACACATTGGAGAATTTTGACGACTCCAGTGGCACCTATCATTTACATTATATACTACTACTTTATGACAGTCATTATGCTAATATATATTCACTTACAACAAAACTGAGTGCAGTATCACCAATTGTATGAAACTTTAAATCAACGTGGCGCATCTGGGGCTTCTTGGCGATATCTTCATAGCAGAGAAAAACGTGAAGGCGCCGCCGATAGGCGTGAGTGATGAGCACAGTCTCTGCCATATATATTGGAAATGGGAGTTGAAGTGCCTGTTCAGTACCATAACACTAATAGAACGAGAGCAACTTTGTCAACTTCTCTATCTGAGTGCACTAAGTATTATGACTCGATTGTCGAAGCAACGCTGAAAGTCTCATCTTTAAAGCGAGGCGCAGATCAGACAAAGCTCACAAAGCAACAAGTTTTCCGGGCGATCCATATGCAACAAAGGAATCTAAGTATGCGGCGCATCTGCGGATATAATGTGAGCATTGGCTGTCGATTGCGAGCTGCATGCGTAGACTGAGCGTGAGCACATGAGAAAGTGCCTGTTGATGTATATTCACTCGGCACGCTGGTTCTAGTTAAAAAGTCCGGATGCTGGAAAGTTCCGGCTTCACGTCGCACACCTGAGTACTGCAGTCACAACGCAATAACACTACAGTCGTTGAACTACGATGTTAGTGAGAAGTATAGCTGGCAGTAGCACCCCACATTGTTATGGTGAGCAAGAGATTCGTCCTACTTTATCTCCTCCATTTTTATGACACCATTACTTGCCTTCGCTCGTGATGTCCCTACGCTCTGCGCGCACAAATCTCGCCGGAATTCTTTTTTCAACACGAGTCCAAGGCCGCGTCGCGAGTCTTTAGTGAATTGTCTGGCGCGTCTAGTAATCCTTCTCTAGTATCTGAGAGAAAACCTTAACTTCTACGGTTGCGGCTCCCATTCAATGTCCTATAGTAAAGCATTTTGTATCATTCTAACATTTCCACAATGTAATCTGTCAAACCCTGAAAAGATCAGTTCCCGCCAAGCGAGCCAATAATCCTCCACGAAAGAAGAAAGAGAATCATTTTGCACTACTAACAGTACCTTCATGTAATAACTTGAAATAGTAGTCTTTCAAATATAGACACGGCTTAGTTCACTGTTTGAATTGTCAGACGTGTGGCCAAAGTGTGGTGCGTTTATTTGACGCTGCAAGTGTGTGTGTGTGTGTATGCCTGCGTAGAGTGCTAACACAGGCCGTAATATATATTACGCGATCGATCGATCGTGTACATCAAAAGCCGCCGCGGTCCGCGTGGCCTTGAATGGCTAGTTTTCCCTTCCATAGAAGTTTGTCAATTGTTGCAATGGATCGCGAGCCCTGACTGGAGTATCTATTCAGCCCAAACTCAGTTTAGTACCCAATGAGAAGGCAGCTTTCATACACCCTTCGTCGGTTATCTTAAAACAAATGGCAGACCTTTTAAGGTGTGATTTTTAGTGGAGAATCTCCATCATGCCTTTAAGGTGTGATGTTTTTAAATGGAGCTCTCCATCATGGCCTCTTCAGGTTGTTGATTTATGGAGCGTGAAAAGTCCCCTATGTGTGTTCTAGGGAGTCATTAGTAAAGTCCTCCATGTACTGTTTCAAATCTGAAAAGCCATGGATGGCCTATCTTCGTTTCGAGGCAACGACCAAGCCATGCTAGCATAATGCGCCCGGGTGACACACACAAGGACTACAGATGTTCTTAAATACTGAGTGAAATGCTTCTCTAAACAACAAATTATTAAGATGTTGAGAAGCGTAAGTACATAACGCTTAATAACGTAGAGATTCACTATGTTAGACCGTATCGTGCACTCAGTATCAGCCAAATCGACGCTATTGGAGAATATATCGTAGATAGATCGCTTTCGCATGTGATAGTGTGCACAACAGAGCGCAGCGTCTTGAGGCGAGTTCGACAGAAGGACCGAAGTGTAGAGCCATAATACGCTCCGCAACCTGCCGATTTAATTTTTGATTTGTTATTGGTGCACACAGCGCATGACTAGCGGTGTAAAACTCTGTGCTGATTGTGCAAGCGACAGCATATTCTAGTAATCAGAGCCAATTTTTAACAAGAAATTACACGATATATATACTAATAGAGTGATATGGTTGATCTAATAGGAAGAGCGAGGGTTGAGAGAATTACATTTAACAGCAATAGCAAAGAGAGATAGTCTCGTTTTTCATTTATAACATTAATCTATTGCTCAGAGAGACGTATTTTAATAGTATATGGCTAGTTATTTTAGACGGTCAAATGAGATAACTAGTCCACATCAAGATATCATTATGTATTGAATTCAAATTCATGATTTCTAACATTCTAATTCATTACAAGTAATATACAATGCGATCTTACTATAAAAGTTTATAGGCAATCACTAAATTTATTATACAATTCAATAAGTGCTCACAGAAATTTGCTTCGAGCAAGAAACATTATATATAGGTAAGTACTGGTGAGAAGGTGTAAGAAGAATTATACGATGTCCGTATTCTGGGCTGTTCTGTGTGTTAGGTGAATACTGCTGCTGCGAATGCGGTTTGGCGACAGCAGGAAAAACGACATCAAAAAGCTGTGGGACAGCCAGTAGACTACATCACTGGTCCAGTGATCACTTCAACCTCACGCGTCGGACGTGGCCTGCGTCGACTGAGTACGCGATGGTAAGCTGGTAAGCTATATAATGTATAGGCTGAGAGCAGGCGTGCAAAAATTAACGGAGTCCGGAGTCAAATACTCCCGCTGATTTACTGTGCGGACTTCCTGATTTGACATATGCAGGAGTCTGTGTGACTCCTGAAAAATTCTTGCCATAACAAACTAGTTCGTTCGCGGAGGCACGGGCCTCGCGGAATTACCGCGTAATTTATTTTCAGCTAATGTCCAAAGAAAAATCTTGGCAGACGTGCAACTGCATGATATCTTAAAATAAGCACATCGTTATGGTAATATCTTTAATTTGAACCTTCAGATCGCGACCTACTTCATTTTTGCTGGAGACTCACCTCATTTGAGTGTAAGGAGTCAGCTGGACCTCCCGTGTTCAAAAAGTTAATTTCTACTCCCTGTGAGAGGGGTGTTTCTTCGCCGATGTCAGGGCGTATCGTCAATGCAACGCCTTATCTCTATCCATATCACTAAACCCCTAACCCTAAAACGCTCTGCATCTAATGAAACGCCCTTTACGTAGTAACCATAAGCTAATCCAAACCATAAATATAAACCTAACCCTAACCAATCAATGTTTACCATAACCCAAAAACTACACTGCTAAAGCCCACCTAAAGCGCTAAATCCAACCAAATACCCTAAATTAAGTTCTATACACATAACCCTAACTCTATGAATGCTACGACTACACTAAATCATATACTTTCAAAGTAAACCAGAAATAATGCGAGACAGAGAGAGAGGTCGATTAGTGAGGTACTTTCGTGACAAAATGTAGGGGTAGGCAAAGTTGGGAGTAAACGAGCAATGCATGCAGTTTTAGCAAATTCAACTGAGGCAGCAGAGTTCGACTTTGTGTGAATACTTTTCAGTGCTAAATCTTGCATACAATCTGGTTCTTGTATAAGGTGAAATTGATGTCAAACGAGGTAACCTATACATTGAATGTGACCTTTTCGAGGACTGTAATTGTCACATGAAGTGATGAATAGATTGTCTAATAATGATAACTCACGTGAAATAATTCTACGAGCAGGGTCCGTCTCGCTCATCATCAAAGTCTGGTGAAAAGTGTTTTTGTAAGCAAGATAGAATGGCGGCCACTCCTACATATAGAAGAAGGTACCTGTTGCTGTAAGTATACAATCTTTAATGTAATTTTATGGGCGGTGTGTGCGCCAGAGGTTTAACTTTGAACTCACGATACTAGATTTTTGCCTAATTATAATATATCTAAATACATACTTACTCTCGTAAGTCATTCTTTAACTAAACACATTTTGAAACCAAGTTTCACAAAGTCAAACATACAAGCGAACGGAGAGAGCCGCGTGCGCGCGAGAAATGTGCCAGCGGTCGTCGGTGGAGAGTGGGCGATTGGTGACGTTCAGGATGTTTATCTGCCTGCGAGCAGGAGGGTCAGACGTGCTTGCGTACACTCCGCTGTTCGCTACTTGCTCAGCCGGAGGTCGGAGTGGAGTCGTACGACGATTTAGACCTGAAAGACAAGCAAAGCTAAAAAGAAACGATACGAAGGCTGAAGGACTTAAAAAACTAATGATAACATAACTATTGTATTAATTTATTCAATCCCGAGGTGAAGAAGCGCATTAATCTACTAGCCCCGCTAGCTAGTGGGCACGGTGCGCGCGAGATAATGATTAAAAAACTAATGATAACATAAACTATTGTATTATTTATTCAATTTTATTAAGTAGGTTAGACGCTGTAGTCTGTACGTTTAAGCTTCGCAGCCACCTGAGTGGCTAAAAATCACTATCTTTTTGATTAGTATGCTAACCAGTGTCGGGTGTAAGAGTGAGTCTATAATGAGTAGTCTTACTAATACCTTGAGATTCAATTAAGTTATAAGACATTGCAACCACACAAATATCAGGCTGGGCGCACACCGATTCTCGGCTTGTTCAATAAACTCATGCAGGGTCTGCATAAAAAAATGCGTTGGCAATTTGTAGAAATAACTAATGAACGTAGCTAACAATTAATGCTAGTGAAAACAGCATTTGCGTACACAAACGGGAGCTGGCATGAACGGATATCCGACTGTTTATCATGCAGTTATTATCCGCCTTATTTATTGTCTATATTATAAAATTATTGATTGACGCGATTTAAATTATCAACCTATATTGTTACGTCGCAGCTCATTTCCTATTGTTGATGTATGTCGCTAGGGTCACAGTCGGAGGTGAAGCCTGTCCTGCTAGTTCAACCCAACGACCTGTAATGTCGCGGCCCGGGCAAGCAAGTTGGCGCATCATCCTGTTCAACGTTGTCACTGGCATTGCGGTCTTGCACCGCTCACGTCGCCGAAAACGCAGGAACCACCTGTATATCACATAGAACACACCTGAGAAACACATAGGCACTCGTCTGAAAACACCTGTAATCACATAGGCACACTTGAATACACCTGTAATTCACAATAAGCACACCTGAAAACACTGTAACACATAGACACCGTGTAATGCATCATTAGGCAGGCACCTGGAAACACCTGATAATCGACATAGACACAGCCCTGAAAAACACATAGTAAGGCATGCTGTAATTCAGCATAGCAGCACCTGGAAAACACCTAGTAATCACATAGACAACCGAAAACCACAAGCCTGTAAAATCACATAGGCACACTGTATCACATGAGAGCACCATCACTGAAAAACACACAACCTGTAATCACATAGGGCACACCTGTATTCTCATAGACACACGCTGTTAATGCACAATGGGCCAGCACCTGTAATCACATAGGCACACCTGTAATTACATAGTCACACCTGTAATCACATAGACACACCTGTAATCACATAGACACACCTGTAATCACATAGGCACACCTGTAATCACATAGGCACACCTGTAAGATGTACATAGTCACACCGTAATCAGGAGGCATAGTCACACCGGTAATCACATAGTCACACCTGTAATCACATAGGCACACCTGGAAACACCTGTAATCACATAGGCACACCTGGAAACACCTGTAATCACATAGGCACACCTGAAAACACACCTGTAATCACATAGGCACACCTGCAAACACCTGTAAGTACACTTCTAACCACTAGCTAGCGCCAAAACAGTCTAATCGTCTGCTTCCCCGCGTGAAGGCAGTCAGACGCCTGCAGTACAGCTACTAACGACAAACACACAAGTACATAGAACACTAGCTACTATGACAACACACAAGTACATAGGAAATCACTAGCTACTAGATGACAAACATCAGCAAGTACATAGAACACTAGCTACTAATGACAAACACACAAGTACATAGAACACTAGCTACTAATGACAAACACACAAGTACATAGAACACTAGCTACTAATGACAAACACACAAGTACAAATAGCAACAACTAAAGCTACAATTGACAACACACAAGTAGCATAGAACACTAAGCTACTAATGAAACACATCAAGTATAAAAAAAACATAGAACACTAGCTAACTATGAATCAACACAACAGGTAGCAATAGAACTACTAAGCTACTACGACTAAAGCACACAAGTCTGACACTAGCCTACCTAACGACAAACCACACAAAGTAATATAAACACTAGCTACTAATGACAAACACACAAGTACATAGAACACTAGCTACTAACGACAAACACACAAGTACGTAGAACACTAGGCTATCTATGACAAACACACAAGTACATAGAACACTAGCTACTAACGACAAACACACAAGTACATAGAACACTAGCTACTAATGACAAACACACAAGTACATAGAACACTAGCTACTAAACACACAGTCAAGTCACATAGAGGAGATACTAGCTAGGCTGATGACAATACACAGGGCCAAGATAAGCTAATAATGAAGCTTACTGGAGCTACTTCAACATCGAACTAACACCACAAAGGTACATAGAACTAGAGGGCGTAGGAAGCAAGTAACTTAAAGACGACAAACACATCAAGTACATAGAACACTAAGCGTAAGCGATAAAACAGTCCTAATCAATTTGCTTTCGCCGCGTGCAGGCAGTCAGACGCCTGCAGTACAGCTACTAACGACAAACACACAAGTACATAGAACACTAGCTAGCGATAAACAGTCTAATCGTTTGCTTTCGCCGCGTGCAGGCAGTCAGACGCCTGCAGTACAGCTACTAACGACAAACTACAGCAAAGTAGCGATAGAATACTACTAGCTAGCGATAAGACAGTCCTAATCAGTTGTGCTTTCGCCGCGTGCAAGGCAGTCCAACGCCCCTGCAGTACAGCTACATAACGACAAACACACAAGTACATAAACATGCTAGCCCTAGCGATAACAGATCTAATCGTTTTGCTTATCGGCCGCCGTTGCAGGCAGTTCAGACGCGCAGTACAGTCAACATCATAGCGTTCGCTGGCTCGTGCGTTGAGTGACGACGAGCGACGAGCCTTGGGATGTGAACGCGGCGGCAGCAGCTGCAGCGCTTCGCCGGCAGCCACCATCGCGCCCGTCAGCCGACCTGTGCTTCTCGCTGCGCGTCAAACGATCGGCTGCTCATCAGGCTCTGGCCTCGACCAGTCGCGTGCTGGCTACGATGTCATCGACCAAGTAAGTAAGGGCCTAGCCAGAACCGCTGACTTTTGGTTAGGCTCGATCACTGCAACTCTGCAACCCGCTGTGCGAGTCGTCAGCGCGCCTTCACCGTGTGTGGCGCAATGCAAGCGACTTGCTGCAGTCGTTCTTTCCATTTGTCTTTTGTCTTCGCATTGTCTTCCATGACTTATTATTACCGCGCACAACATGCGATTTCGGAGCGATTGGGCGAAGCGACGAGTTGCTTATAAATCAAAACCGTTGTGGCAAACGACCAGAATCGCTACTGAGTTGCCAGTTGCATGTTTCCCGCAAGACTTGCGACTTTTTCAATAACTCGGCTGCGAATTCAGAAATGCAGCCGAGTTGCATGAAATAAGTGGGCAAGTCTTGCGCTAACGGCTTTACGCGAGGGGGGGGGGGAGGGGGGGGGGGGGGGGGGGGGGGGGGGGCCGTCCGGCCGGGGGTCGGGCGAAATGGTCGCGCAGTCTGCCAGGTTCGCCATTAAATGAAACTTGTCCGACATTTTGGGCTCGCAACAACTATCTGGTGCATTTTCGAATATAATGCAGACAGGACACTCCAAAAATCTCATGACGCTCAGAGAAAGAGGCGAAGAGGAAACTATGTGAGGAGGGGGAGTACGGTGAATGAAGGGGCGGAAGCAAAAAGATGCAACGGGGACGAGGAGGAAAAAGGAGGAGAGTATTTTGGGAGTGTCGCTGTTCTGCAATAATTCAATTCTATGCAGGGGCCAGACCAGCATGGTTGTGGAGCGCAAAATGGTAGGATCAAGAGTTGGTGGGGAAACGAAGTTTAGATATGAGAGGGGGAATTTGGAGAAACAGCACGTTCCAGGAGATGTGGGAGATGCGGAGGGCCGACAGAGGGAGGGGAGAGGAGAGAGGGCGGGGTACGAGTGAAGTAAGCGAGCGACCAGATGAGAGGGAAGGGGGGGACATTCGCGGGGCCCAAGGCCAGGGGAGGGCGGAGGGGATGTTGAAACAGCAATGGCGAGAGGACACATCGGATCTGGCAGGATGGGCCGATCGAGAGGCCTAGAGATGACGGGGGACGGAGCTTGTCGCGTTGAGGAGCGTTAGCGCAGACTGTGCGACTTTTTTTATCTGATAGCAGACTGCGGCCTGCAATATGCTAGAATGCGCAGCCGAGTGCGATGAATAAAACGTCTGCAAAGTCTGCGGAACACACACGCCGTCCGACTCGCGATGCATACTGCAGACGACTGGGCGGTTAGCGATTCGAAATGATGAGCGGCTGGGATGTCGCAGGGAGGGTGCGAGTGAGTGAGTATAGCAAGTACGGGTTTGGCAAGGTGCGGTCCGTGTTATAAAGCCTAACAAAAAACCTGAGAGGAGGTGAGGAAGTCGGTATGTTCGTGGGCGCAAATGAGAGAACACGAGTTTCGCCGCAATACGATTGGTAAGGAGCGAAGTCTGCT
>NW_014577465.1:93292-95857 GCF_000485595.1 Priapulus caudatus
TACATAGAACACTAGCTAGCGATAAACAGTCTAATCGTTTGCTTTCGCCGCGTGCAGGCAGTCAGACGCCTGCAGTACAGTCACATCAAGCGTTCGCTGCTGGCGTGCGTGAGTGACGACGGAGCGACGAGCCTGTGGGATGTGAACGCGCGGCAGCAGCTGCACCGCTTCGCCGGCAGCCACCACGCGCCCGTCACCGACCTGTGCTTCTCCTCCGTCAACGATCGGCTGCTCATCAGCTCCGGCCTCGACAGTCGCGTGCTGCTCTACGACGTCATCGACAAGAAGTAAAGCCTAGCGCAGACTTGCGACTTTTGGTTGCTCGTCGCTGCAACCTGCAACCGCGTGCGATCGGTCGCGCGCTTCACCGTGTGTGCGCATGCAAGCGACTGCTGCAGTCGCTTCTTTCCATTGTCTTTTTGTCTTTCCATGACTTATATTACCCGCACACATGCGATTGCGAGCGACGAGTTGCTGAAAATCAAACTCGTTGCAAGCGACCAGAATCGCTACGAGTTGCAGTTGCATGTTCCTGCAGACTTGCAACTTTCTCATGCAACTCGGCTGCGATTCTAGAATTAAAGCCGAGTTGCATGAAAAAGTCGCAAGTCTGCGCTAAGCTTAACGCGACGCTCGCCGGGGGTCGGGCGAATGGTCCGCATCCCCTGGGTTCCCATTAAATGAAAGTTGTTCTTATATCTCTCTCTCTTTTAGTAGAGGCTTCTTATTAGAATCTTCCTTTTAAGGAGTTCTCCTTGGAAATGTGCGATGTGATGTGGCGAGGAAATTCGTAATAAATTTCATGCGTTTTAGTGTAGTGTGACAACTCGGAACGAGAGCTGTTGTTTATGATCGATCAACTAAGCAGCCTCGCTTGTGTCATAGTAGCAGGACATCACACGCGGAGTTACAGGCTATTCTTTGCATGCTTTCGTCATAGCAGTTTGCTATTACAAACGCAAAAGTGAGCAATAGCCTGAATATGGGCTGGAGCCTCGAAAATATAAGCTATGCCAGAGAGAGAGAGAGAGAGAGAGAACAAATATTGTTGTTTTATGATCTTGTCCACATTTTGGCTCCACAGTATCTGGTGCATTTGAATTAATGCAGACAGGACACTCCCAATAAATATATCGCGTGTAGTGAGTGATATATACACTATGGTGGTGAGACCAGTGAGTGATGGTGTATATTATGGGGTGTTCTAACAATCCGAGGGGAGGTACTAAGGCCATCATATGGGCTGACATGCAATAAAGCTCTGGGGACGTCGCCGTAGCTTGCTGCGCTCTGGGGAAATCGGCTAGATGGAAGAGCTGGGAGATGTTAGTGCATCCAGTATAGTGTCACGCTCACATCATATTATGTGAGTGTAACATCTAGTGACATATTTATTGTATATATATAACGGTATATGTGTATATATATATATATATATATATATATATATATATATATATATATATATATTAGTCAGAAATAGCTAAACGAGCCAGGTCAAACATAGGTTAGGGGGACATAGACCTTATCTGCGCCACTTGTAGCTCTAGTAACAGCCCACGTACGGTTGCCGCTGGCGCAGCGTGGGCCGCCACGCGGCAACCGTACGCAGGCTATAGTTACTAGAGCTAGGTCACTTGTAGCTCTAGTACTATAGCTCGCATACAGTTGCCGCAGGGCTATAGGACATTCTATTACAAATGCTAGGGACCAACCCGCTGACTGCCGCTGCTGCAGTGCCGCCAAAAATGGCAGTTTGAAGTTTGCAAATCGAATGTTCGTTTACAAGAAATACCGCAAGCAGACCATTTCAACGATAGTTAGCGGTTAAATTTTAGTTGCGGATATAACTTAAGACATATTCACTTCGGATAAAAGGCATTAATTGCCTATCACAGACGTTTTATACTTATAGCCTCAAGTAACCGTTACTAAGTTGGTCCCGAGCATCCGTAATAGAAGATCCTATAGCCCTGCGGCAACTGCACGCGGGCTATAGTTACTAGAGCTATGCCACTTGATTCTTGAAACGTTTGTTAAATAAGTTTGATAAATAAACTCGAAATGTAGTTACTACCAAAGTCTTAATGTTTTCTACTCTCTTTCGCCTATGATTACTGGTAATTTCCTGTAAATGTCGATCAAATGCTTCTCTGCAACACACAAGGTACACATAAAAACAAGCAATAGAAAAAAACAAAAACAAATAAAAATGTAGAGAAGGTAAGAAAGCTTGATCACAAAATTCGCTTGATGCTGGATTCGTATCATGCTATCACAGCACAAGTACAACCAACAGCCTCCATTTTAGTATCTATGCAGAGCTAAATATTCACTTCAACACTAGTTCAAATTATAACTCTGCCCTCTGGCTTTGGCAATTCCTGCGGAAAACTTCCACTCTGCCAAAATGGAAATGGGAGGAAGTGCCTGTTTATACATAAATAATGACGGTGCATTGCATCCTGGGGTTAGCTGATGCCCAGGCTTTCATTTTTAAGGGGCGCGATCGCGCTCGCGCTCCACTGCGCACCATAAATTGTGCCATGGTGCGTGCATCATCGC
>NW_014577465.1:98002-102238 GCF_000485595.1 Priapulus caudatus
GCGGGTGCAAGGGGGCGGAGGCAAGGGTGTAAAGGGGCGGAGGCGTGAGGGTGAGGGGGCAGGAGCGAGGGGGTGGAGGCGCGAGGGTGAGGGGGAAGGCGGGAGTGAGGGGGGTGAGGGGGCGGGGAGGGTTAGTTTCATGGATCGGCTGCCGTCGCGGCGGCAGGACAAAGGCCGGGTTTCTGAAGCCATCGCGAAGATTCAGTTGAGGCCGCGGAAGTTACGCTCGGAGGCGGGAAGACTGTCGCCGCTAAGTGTTCTTGTGTTTACCCTTCGTCGGAGCGGAGGCATGCTTGGCCGCAGAGGATTATACCGATTGTCTCGCGGGCGTATAATTTCGGCTTAACCAGCGGGCGAAGTTCCCACGCGTTGCCTCCGGAAATTAACACGGCGCGCGGGGTTCTTTTCGCTCTCCGATATAAAAAGTCAAGAAGATATAAAAAGTCAGGAATCGGAACTTTTTTCTCGCGCTGAAGAAAAAAAATCACCGTCACTCCCCCATCGTTGCCTGCGAGCACCCCCACGAGGCGTGAGTGGTTGCACCCGTATTGATCTCTGCCAGAGCGCGGGCTGCACGCTAGACCCGCAGCTATTAGATACTTCACGGGCTGATACTATTACGTGAAACCCACGGAGTGAAACACATGGAGTGAAACACATGAAGTGAACCTAGCCAAGTGAAACACATGGAGTGAGACACATGAAGTGAACCTAGCCACATGAATTCCATGGAGTGAATGCCTCAGAATGAATTCCATGGAGTGAAGCCATGAGAGTGTAGTGTCTCGTCTCGTGGCCGGCATCCGACGCCACCCGCAAGGAGGCTGACCGACTCAAGGGGCTTCTGCAGCAGGTATCTCCCACTCTCCCATCACCTCCCGCTCCCCCACCTCCTCCCGCTCTCCTGGGAGAGCGGGAGGAGGTGGGAGAGCGGGAGGTGGTGAGAGAGCGGGAGAAGGTACCTCCTCCCGCTCTCCCACCTCCTCCCGCTCTCCCACCTCCCGCTCTCCCACCTCCTCCCGCTCTCCCACCTCCTCCCGCTCTCCCACCTCTTCCCCGGGTCGCCGCGATGCCGGGACGCGTGCTGCCCACGTGCGCGCTCGCACGACCATGCATGCTCGACGAACGACGGACGTCTGCGCTCTCGCTGACGCGGGTTGCCGCGGCAATCGTCAACAAAACAAACATGCGAGTAGCGCAATCGACCAGCCTCCAGTAATTACGCTGCGTCAGCGAAGTGAAGCCCTTCTGAAGGAGAGGGATGCGGTCCGTCGGACAGCAACCCGCATCCGATGTCGCTCGCTCGCTCGCTCGCCATCTCCTCCCGGCGTCGTCTTGCTGAGACTGAGCGCACGCGAATCTCTGATAGCTAAGAAGCTATATGGAGGCAGCGGTCGCCGTGGAGACGGTCGCGCGGCAGCGTCTGATTGCTGATTGCGGGTTCGGAGATTGGCGGCCGTGGCGGGATCGTGGCGTCGATGGTTTGTCGTCGTTAGCGTAGGGTTCGCGCAGAAATTTGCTCACTGCTTTTTTGCTCTTCGTCGAGTTGACTTCATCATTACGTTCGAGTAGAGAGACGAGTCGAGTCAGTGAATGAGTGAAGTCTGTGAGTGAGTGAGGTCGGATCGAGACGAATGCCTCGCGAGTCGTTCAGGGGGAGGCAAAGGCTGAGGTCGAATTGATTTTCGGGTTGGGATTTGTGTTTCGTGTGGTCATCTCGTTGTATGGCATGGTGGCTCGTGAGCCCCCGGGGCGGAGTTAACGCCTTCATACATATCCAGCAGTTTTGTCTGCCAGATTAGCGAAATGGCGAAGAATAAAGAAGTAAGACATAAATAATTGAGGTGATATTATATAGACTCTAGTTTGATCTATATTTGATAGCGCGCATTTAGCAGCGTTTTACGGTTACTTGTTCCGTTTTCAATTTGCTCGTGCTGTTGCATGCTGCTTGCCGGGCAATTGATTTTGTTTGGAGAATTTTCGTTTTACTACTATGAATTTAGACTTAGAGATTAGTTTCTTTAGAATTTTCGTAGCGAAACGTGATGGTAATAAATTTAATTCCGCTTTGTTTATTTTGAAATGGCAGAAAATTGCATGTATTTAAGGAAAAACTTCCACTCCCACACATGACGGACGCACGCTCAGTCTGCCCGTTAGCCGTCCGTTAGCCGTCTATCTCTCGCGCGTGTATATGCACCTGTGCGTGCGTGTGTGTGCGTGCGTGCGTATGTGGGTGTGTGCGTGCGTGCATGTGTGTGTGTGTGCGTGCGTGTGTGTAAGTATGCTTGCATGTGTTTGTGTTATGTGTTGTATGTGTGTATTGTGGTACCGCGCGGGTGCATCCGTGTGGTGTGTGGTTGTGGTGGTGTGTGTGGTGTGTGTGTGTCTGTGTGCTGTGTGCTTGCGCACTCGTGCGTGCCGTTTGTATGTAAGTATGCATGCCGTTCGGCGTGTGTAATGTAAGTATGCATGCGTGGCGTGTGTGCGTGTGTGTTATATAAGTATGGGCATGCGTGTGTGTGCTGTGTGTGTGTGTGTGTGTGTGTCGTGTGTGGTGGGCCGGCGCACGCATGCGCCTGTGATGATTATCCTGCGCTGCTGCTGCTCCGCGTGCGCGGAACATACGGATGCTGCGCGCGTCGCCACGGAGATAACACTTCTCATTGTATGGTGCCTTTCTTATGCTGAGCTTCAGCCGTGGATGCTGATTGGGTGTTGCGGTGCTGATGCTGCGCTGAGCGCGTCGCCGCGTCCACAGACGGCGGAACGCCGCACGGCGATGAGCACGGCATGTTCTGGCTGTGCCAGCGCATCAACACTGCGGTAGGTGAGAGACAGGTCTACTCTCTCTTCTTCCTCCATCTTGCTCTTCTCTCGTCTCTCCTCGCTCTCACTCTCTCTCTCTCCTCCGCTCTCTGCTCTCTCTCTTCTCTCTCTCGCTCTCCTGTCTCATCTCTCTCGCGTCCGTCAGCTCTCTCTCTGCTCTCTCTCTCTCCTCCTGCTTTCTCGCTCTCTCTCTCTCGCTCTTCTCTCTCTCTGCTCTCGCCTCTCTTCTCTCTCCCTCTCTCTCTCTTCTCTCGTCTCTTCTCTCTCTTCTCTCCCTCTCTCTCTCTGCTCTCTCCTCTCTCTCTCTCTCTCTCTCTCTCTGTCTGCCTCCCTCTCGTCGTCTCGCTCTCTCTCTCTCTCTCTCTTTCTCTCTCTTCTCTCCTCTCCTCTCTCTCTATCTCTCGCTCTTTCTTCTCTCTCCCTTCTCGCTCTTCTTTCCTCTCTCTCTCTCTCTCGCTCTCTTGCTCTCCTCTCTTCTCTCTCTCTCTCCTCTCTCTCTCTTTCTCTCCCTTCTCGCTCTCTCTCTCTCTCATTGTTTGTGTGTGTCGCGCATTGTCATCGCATCTCGATGCACTATGTAGATACGTGTGCTGCGATAGATGAGCGAAGTGGTGCTGATAGAGTGTGGTGAGGTGAGGTGAAGAGAGCGAAGTGGTGTTGATATAGTGAGGTGAGGTGAAGAAAGCGAAATATCGTGTACTTTCTCATCCTCTCAGAGGGAAACGAGAAAAAACGAGGGTGAGAGAATTAGCGGGAGAGATCAATAGAGAAAGGGGGGTTGGGGCGAAGAGAAAGAGGAGACGGAGACTGTGAAAGCGGAAGACGGAGTGGGGAAAGAGAGAGAGAGAGACAGAGAGAGACAGAGAGAGAGAGAGAGAGAGAGAGAGAGAGAGAGAAACAGTAAAAGATAGGCAATGAGTTTGGGTTAGGGTTAGGGTTCTCAGCGAGAAAGAGAGATAGGGTGGAGGCGTGAGAGAGGGGGAACAGAGGAGTCATTAAAAGAGAGTGCGCGCGGGAGAGAGTGAGGAGCAAGAGAACGAGAGGCGGAGGAAAAGAGGAGTGGCACGGGAGAGCGATCGTATCCACGCTCCCATCTCAGCAATCAGCGTAGGCGCACCATGAGCTGGTGCTTCTAAATGCAATTAGCCGACGTTTTATTGACATTCTGTCAACAATACGGGCTGGCGTGATCGATGTCGGCATAATCGCCGTCCTTCCAGCGCAGCAGCAAGCATGGCTTCATGAGGAAGGGGAAGCAGGTTTCATCGTTGTTAGCATCCCCCGTGTGTATCACAGCAGCAGCAGCAGCAGCAGTCATCGTTAGCATCCCCGTGTGTATCACAGCAGCAGCAGCAGCAGCAGTCATCGTTGTTAGCATCCTCCGTGTGTATCACAGCAGCAGCA
>NW_014577465.1:103539-104311 GCF_000485595.1 Priapulus caudatus
TCGTTCGTTTAGTCATCCCTTCCTCTCTCACCTCCTCTCTCTCTCTCTCACCCCCCTCTCTCTCACCCCCTCTCTCACTCTCTCTCTCTCACCCCCTCTCTCTCACCCCCCCTCTCTCACCCCCTTTCTCTCTCACCCCTCTCTCTCACCCTCTCTCTCTCGCCCCCTCTCTCCCCTTTGAGGGGTGATCATGTAAGGAGGTAAACTGATATAGGGGCATATACGGCGAAATAAGGAAATATACGGTGATATAGCGGGTTATACAGGGTGATATAAGAGGACATACAGTGATATATGTTGATATACGGTGATATAGAGGGCTATATTACGGTATTATAGGGAGATAGATATACGTTAATATATCCTGATATACGGTGATATAGCGGGTTTTACGGGGTGACATAAGAGGACATACAGTGATATATGTTGATATACGGTGATATAGAGGGCTATATTACGGTATTATAGGGAGATAGATATACGTTAATATATCCTGATATACGGTGATATAGCGGGTTTTACGGGGTGACATAAGAGGACATACAGTGATATAGAGGGATGTACGGTATTATAGGGAGATAGATATACGTTAATATATCCTTATATACGGTGATATATGTTGATATACGGTCATATACGGGGGCATCTATCATCTACATCTTTACTCATGACGCCCCCTCCCTGCATACATGGCTTGGCTTCACTGTGTGACAGGCATGTGTAGAAGCATCCCCATTGCATCGCATCAATATCATCGCTCTCTCTCTCTCTC
>NW_014577465.1:107191-109691 GCF_000485595.1 Priapulus caudatus
CGTACACTGGCTGCTGCCGCTGCTACTGCTGCTGCTGCTGTCTGCTGCCTGCTACTACTATTGTTGCTGCCTCTGCTGCCATGACGACTACGCGGTATCCGCGGGGATTCTCCATCGCTTTGAAGCGAAAAGCACTCTAGCGCACGAACACACACAGACGCGTGCGTTCGAACTCTGTCTCTCCCTCTCACACAATCTCTTGCTCTCTCTCACTCTATCTAAATATAAATCGATATATATCCCCCCTCTCTCGCTCTCTCTCGATCTCTCTCACTCTATCTAAATATATATATATCGATATATATATATATATCCCCCCTCTCTCTACCTCTCTATCTAACCAAACATATCGCTCTTTATCTCTCTCTCTCTCTTTCTCTCTCTCTCTCTCTCTCTCTCTCTCTCTCTCTCTCTTCTCTCTCTCTCTCTCTCTCTCTCTCTTTCTATGCCTCTCCTCAATGCGCAGAATAAAAACTAATTACCATCGCTCTTACACGCGCGCTATCGCTAATCAAAGCATGCGCGCATCCTCTTCAGCATTCTCTCCATCATTATTCTATCCTCCCTCCTCTTCCGCTCACTCCCCTCCTCTCTACCTACCGCTCTCTCTCTCCCCCCTCTCCTCTCTCTCTCTCTCTCTCTCTCTCTCTCTCTCTCTCTTCTCTCTCTCGTGGTGAATGTATGTCCCAGTGCGTACGCGATGCGTCTTTGCGTTGCTCATTCCTAACTGAGTTTTGGCAGTCGATGTGCCGTTAATCTCTTGCCCACATAGTGCTGATTCAAGTATAAGTGTGGCGTAGCTGAGCTGATTCAATGCTTGAGGATTGTTAGATGCGAGGATCAAGCGTATAATGGAGTTTTTTTGTTGTTGTTTTTTCGTGCATTGACTCACAATAGCAAGATGGCAGCTTACAACATCAACATCAAACATTCGCTGTTAGCACGCCCACTATTGGCATTTGCTGATCAAAACTGAAATTGAAGCTAACTGTAGTGCGACGATTGGTGATTTTAGGCGCATTTGTTGCCGTATGCCGGTCAGGCCTTGAAGCCTACGCTGGCTCAGAGGCACAAAACACAGCCAACATTCCATCCGCCACTCCTGCTCTAGGTGCCATTAATGCACTCCTGAGGCGGGGACGGATTGCTCCACTTTCGAGCCGCGACACATTTATCCCCTGTTCGGTAGGCTGGCTGTATTGCTCGTCTTGCTGACTGGAGACGTGGCACGCAACCCTGGACCTGTGGCAGTCTACCCGCGGACCTCCCCATCTACACACACCTTCATCACCTCTTTGATGCGACCAAAGAAAGGGATCACCATGGTCCACTGGAACGTCCAGTCGTTGTACTGGAAAAATGTCATCAGCAGCAGCAGCAGCAGTAGCAGTAGCAGCAGCAGCAGCAGCAGTAGCAGTAGTAGCCGCAGTAGTATCAGTAGTAGTAGTAGCAGCAGTAGCAGCAGCAGTAGCAGTAGTAGCAGCAGTAGTATCAGTAGTAGTAGTAGCAGCAGTAGCAGCAGCAGTAGCAGTAGTAGCAGCAGTAGTATCAGTAGTAGTAGTAGCAGCAGTAGCAGCAGCAGTAGCAGCGATTATCAGTATCAGGGAGTCAGCATTGCACTGTGTTGTTGCATCACTCGCGCAGACGATGCGTCACTAAGAAGCCGCAGCATCCCTGCGTTGCCATAGCAGTCGGGATGCTGTAGAGCCGTACTCGGTGCGTGTGTGTTTCGCTGGACTCGCGGTGCGCGGACTTATACGGCGTTAAATAATTGATGGCGTTGCAAATCGGTACTTACCCGCTATAGCCGTGTTTCTCACAATATATAGCACAGTGCGTTTGCGTGGTGAGTTGTGGGATGTAACTCATTGCTGGCTGTGAAGGGGGTCGGTGGAGAAGGAGGAAGAAGAGGAGGATGAGTAGGAGGAGGGGAGGAAGAAGAAGAAGGAAAAGAGGAAGAGGGGAGGAAGAAGAAGAAGGAAAACAGGAGGAGGAGGAGTGGAAGAAGAAGAAGAGGAGGAGGAGGAGGAGGAGGAAGCGGAGGAAGAGGAGAAGGAGGAGGAGGTTGAGAAGGAAGAGGTGGAGAGGGAGGAGGAGGTTGTGGTGGAGAAGGAAGGAGAGGGGGAGGAGAGTTGTTGGAATAAGAGGAGTAGGAGAATGAAGAGGGAGGAAGGCATCTAAGGGAGTAAGAGGAAAGCGATGATGGAAAAAGAGGCGGAAGAGAAGGGAGAGAAGGAAGACTATGCAAACTTAAGATGCATTAATGGTGATATGAAGACCATACTGGTGATCAACAAGGTTTGTTATGCTGCATGTTCTCATCGGTCACGAAAAAAACCTCGGTCAACGAACAAAAGTACCTCCCTCCCTCAATTGAAGGAAGGGTCTGAGAAAAGACGCCATTTCCTCTTGCGGTTGATTTAGAACCGAAGGAGGAATTAGTCTCCGCAATCTTTCACCTATTTCCGGATCACAGAAAACAAGAGAGAATGTAAGCGTC
>NW_014577465.1:114223-116009 GCF_000485595.1 Priapulus caudatus
GAGAGAGAGAGAGAGAGAGAGAGAGAGAGAGAGACAGAGAGAGAGCGCGCGACAGAGAGAGAGAAGATGTGCTACAGCACGTCAGAACTATGTGGCACATAGATCTGCATGGCTACACGTGAATGCAACCTCATCATGCATGCACGCACGCACTCACGCACGCACGCACGCACGTGCGCACCCATACGGCCTGCGTGTGGGTGGACCAACATTATATGACTGCTTTCAGTATGGAATTTACATTTTGTTTAACGATGGTTTAGCAATTTATGTAACGCGCGTGGCTTCTTCTGTGTAGCATCTTCCCATCTTTCGCAGCCTCCGTCGGCATGGCATCTGACCCCCGCGGGTCAACGTGTTTTGTTATTGCTGATTGTTCTCTTTGCTTTGCGTAATCATCATTGCTCGTATGGTCCTTTTCACACCAATCTCAACTCGAATCATTGAATAAAATGTTCGAACTGTCAGGCAAAGCTACATGCAGAGAGTTATTAGATATTTAGGAAGAAATTAATATTATTATTAGTACAAATCTCTATGTGTTTACTGTTTATTACAGAGCACCAAAATATTCACCTGATATTCTGAAGAAATCGATTTTCGGTATATCTGTGCATATACCTTTTATTTCAATCACCAAAACAGTCACCTGTTGCCGAGAGCTTGCTTCTGTCCACATCAACAATAATCAATATAATCAATATGTAACATTATAATCAATACAATGGAGCTAGCACAGAAATCATCATGTCCAGTCCAGGTCCGTAACAGCAGCAGCAGCAGCAGCAGTGTGGCTCCTCGTTCGCTTGTTTAGCCGCTGCTCGCCGTCAAACATGACTGTACAGAAGACATTCCCTCTCTAATGGCCATCTCTCTTATTATCTGGCTCTCTGCGATTTCACAGGCAGAGCACGTAGATGCATGCATACGCGCGCACGCATGCATGATCAGTAGATAGTTGGTATTTTGTAAGAGAGAGGGGCCGATGCCATGATGCCAGCGCAGTGTGTCTCTTCCCCCCCACCCCCCACACACACACCCACACCACCGCTCTCCACACCCGCACACTCACACCCCACACCCACAACACCCCCCGCACCCACACCACCCCTGCACCCACAGTGACACACACACTACCCCCACACCACCACACCCACACCCACACCACACCCCCACAGCCCCGCACCCACACCACCACCCTCCATACCCACCCACCACCCCCCACAACCACAACCACACCGCGCCCTCTCCCCCACACACACCACCCCTCGCACCCCTCGCCCCTACACACACCTCCCACACCCAAACCACACCCATACCCATACCCATACCACGCCCCACACCACACCCACACCACCCCCATACCCACACCACGCACCACACCACACCCACACCACCCCCATACCACACCACGACCCACACCACCCCAACACCACTCCATACCCACACCACCCCCATACCCACACCACGCCCCACACCACACCCACACCACCCCCATACCTACACCACGCCTCACACCACACCCACACCACCTCCATACCCACACCACCCCCACACCCACACCACGCCCCACACCACACCCCACACCCACACCACGCCCCACACCCACACCACACCCCACACCCACACCACGCCACACACCACACCCACACCACCCCATACCCACACCACGACCCACACCATACCCACACTACCCCCATACCCACACCTAGATAGATAGATAGATAGATAGATGGATAGATAGATAGATAGATAGATAGATAGATAGATAGATAGATAGATAGAT
>NW_014577465.1:116204-129392 GCF_000485595.1 Priapulus caudatus
CCCCCCCCCCCCCCCCCCCCCCCCCCCCCCCCCCATCCCTCCCCCCCCCCCACCCCCCCCCCACCCCCCCTCCATACCCACACCACCCCCACACCCACACCACACCCCACACCCACACCATACCCAAACCACGCCCCACCCCCACCCCCACGTCCGTCGTGCCCCTGCTTATTTATTTACGCGCTAATGATACTCATTTATTTGTTTTCGTGCCTCCAATTTGGCTAGACTCGCGCAAAAGGTGAGTTGGGGTATTATTATCTATTTATTACTATAGTTAGTTGATAAAATGCTTGCCGTACCTGATTGATGAATCTTGCTATAGCTACTTAATAAATCTTGGGTTAGCTAGTTGATATATCTTGCTATAGCTAGTTGATCAATATTGCATAGCTAGTTGATAAATCTTGTTACAGCTACTTGATAAATTTTGCTATAGCTAATTGATAAATTTTGCTATAACTAGTTGATGAATCTTGCTATAGCTAGTTAATAGAGGGATCTGCGAATTTTCAAATTACCCACAATGCAACGCCGCCTGCCAGGACGGTTCCAGAAACCAGTTCAGGCATGGTACCAAACTCCACGACAGATGGCGCTCTCGCTCATTGGCTCAATCTACCACTGCCACAAGCAGATTTTCGGTTACAATTTGTAACGCTTTTTAACCACAAGTTTTACAGCGGCCAGGTTACTCGTATCCTATGTAATAAGATTTGTACTAATAAAAGTTGCAAAGATATTAAAAATCTGACCATTATTTTATGAGAAATTTGATAAAATAGTGATACGAAATAGTGCGCGTATTGTGCGCCCATTTACTACTTTCAAATCATTACGCTGTTTACTAAACTAAGTTCACATGCTTATTTATTATTTATCATGAATTTTTCGGATGCTTGCCAATATACTTAATTCTCGAACATTGTCTTTGATACATTTTTGAATATTCAGCTTAAAACATCTCAATTTGTCCACCAACAAACATGTAAATCATAGAAATTTCGAATGTTTTGTTCGGCGGCGACGTCGCAGCCGTTGGATTGCCATTTACTGGATTTCCCCGGAGCTCCGCCCACTTGAAAAATAGTGCTAGCATTGTGGCAGTGGTATCCTGAGTGTGCGAAGGGGGCGCTGCATGCAGTTTGGCATGGTACAAGTACATTGAGCAACGCACCTCTGCTCATTTTATTCGCCTAGTAAGCAATTCCATCACAACGCCGCTCTCCTGCGGTGTTGTCAACTGCAAAAATCGGTATCAGAGAGAGCCACAGCTTTTTTAGGCTGCCTAGCGTGATCACAACACAAGGTAAAGTGATGAGAGACCAGGCGGACCACAGACGCTTGGAGCATTTTCTCTCATCGTGACCCATGCACGGATAGAGTGATGGTATACATCAAGACTGTCGAGTGCTACTATCTATGTCTGTCGATAGACGTGAGCATGGGACTCTCACTGTTTCCACATGAAGTATGTAGTACTGATCACCACAACGCCACGCAGAAGCAGTCGATGTAGGCATGCGCCAGGCTTTTGTGTTCTGCAAGTCCTTGCGAGTATAAAAGGTTCAGCTCGAATGTTAGTATTCAATTCAGGAGATAAAGTTACGTTATGGGCTACAAGTTTGGTCCTCGCGATTCTCGTACGGGTGTTCATTCCCAATGCACGCAATTTCTCGGAGATAGCGTGCTTGGTGCTTACGTTGTCAGTGAATCAAAGTAGTGTGTCCATACTACGTTCACTTCAACAGTTGGCCAATGTGCATTACACCAGATCTAGTGAGGGAGAAACGCTGCGATTTGATAGCTAGTATATGCAGTAAAATGTCGATGATATATTGTCTGAACGCTACCTGCCCGATGTAAATAAACCACTCATGATCTGGTGCATGGCCAATCTCGCGACGCGCTAAAACTGCCGCATACAAACCCTGCAAAACCGAACATGGTCGCTATCATTCATTGAACTCCTAGCGGAGCAGCCCGTCAATACACATCGGCGATTAAACCTGCCGGGCAAACCTCGCTTACAAACCGTTCTGCACAATCATATCGATCCTAGCACCCACCCGTCGCTGGTAAACTGTGCTGCCAAACCGGGCGATCCACGTACTGCTAAGTATAAGATATATATAACATCTATCGTATGTACAATCTATCGATGTAAAATCGGCTAAGATTGGGCTATCGGTAAGCACGTGTTCGCATTCTGACTAGGGGCCTAGCGCAGATATGGCCGGCGCACGGGATTGAGAGGGTTAATCATTGCTATTTTTAGTGCCCAGGCTCGCCGGAACCCTCATGCTATAGCTACTTGAGTAAATTTGTTATAGCTACTTGATAAACTTTTGCTTATAGCTAGTTGATAAAGTCGTCTATAGCTAGTGATAAATTGCTAATAGCTAGAATGATGATATCTTGCCATCGCTAGTTGATAATTTTGGGTTCTATAGCAGTTGATGACTGCATTGTTATAGCTCCTGGATATAAATTTTTGCTATAGCTACTTGATAAATTTTGCTATAGCTAGTTGATGAATCTTGCTATAGCTAGTTGATAAATCTTGCTATAGCTAGTTGATGAATCTTGCTACAGCTGGTTGATACATCGCGCCCACGCTCACTAATCCCACATGTGACGAAAAAAAATGCCTCCGCCACCGCCGCCCCCTTTGCCGCGCGTTTTTCCCGCTTATTGACTGCAATTGCGATCCCACACGCGCCCACAGCTCAGAGTAGGCTTTTTCCGTTGCCATGGCGATGGGATATTTTCCGTCGCTACAGCGTTGGGGAGGAGGCTGGGGGAGTGCGTCTGTGCGTCGTTGCTGTGTGTGGTGATGCTCTCTCTCCTTGCCTCCCCCTCCTCCCGTCGTGGATGCTGCACTATTCCAATAATTAGCGATTATTAAGTGCGCTTGTGCGTTCAATGGGAGCGAGTCACGTCAGGGACATGTCTGGCTATTCATTCAAGATTGCGCTATTACTGGCTGTCTCATCCAAGCTTCTACTGTTGCTGGCTGTCTCATCCAAGCTTCTACTGTTGCTGGCTGTCTCATCCAAGCTTCTACTGTTGCTGGCTGTCTCATCCAAGCTTCTCTGTTGCTGGCTGTCTACATCCAAGCTTTCTACGTTGCTGGTCTTAGCTTCTTCTGTGCTCTATCCAAGCTTCTTACTGTTGCTGCTGTCTGCGTCCTCAAGCTTCTACGTGTTGTGGCTGTCTCATCAAAGCTTCTACTGTTGCTGCTGTCTCATCCAAGCTTTCTACTGTTGCTGGCTGTCTCTTTCAAGCTTCTACTGTTGCTGGCTGTCCTCATCTTTAAGCTTCTACGTTGCTGGCTGTCTCATCCAAGCTCTACTGGTGCTGGCTGTCGCATCCAAGCTTCTACCGTTGGCTGGCTGTCCCATCAACTTCTACTGTTGCCTGCTGTCTCTTTCACAGCTTCTACTGTTTGCTAGGTGTCTCATCCAAGCTTGTACTGTTGCTGCTTCTCTCATCCAAGCTTCTCCGCTGTTGCTGGCTGTCCAACCAGCTCTTACTGTTGCTGCTGTCTCAGTCCAAGCTTCTACCGTTGCTGCTGTCTCATTAAGCTTCTACTGTTGCTGCTGTCTCACCAAGCTTCGCTAATCTGTTGCTGGCTGTCTCATTCAAAACGTCACGTTCTTGCTGCTCCATCAAGCTTCTACTATTGCTGGCTGTCTCATCCAAGCTTCTACTGTTGCTGGCCGTCTCATCCAAGCTTCTGCTGTTGGTGTCTCACTCAAGATTCTGCTATCTGCTGTCACTGGCTTCCACCGTTACTGGCTTCCTTATATCGTGGCTATTTCGTGGGATGCTGCGGGTCGCTGGGATGCGGGGATGCTGCTACGATGAATAATTAGTGCACTCGTTAGTCAGGCGGCGTGAGCCTTTGATCAAGTGCTGTCAATATTGGCATTATCGCATCGCTATGCGCTCTTCTGCATCCGTCATTATTGCTCGTCATCCGCGCAGCATCCTTCCTCCGCTGCGCTCGCGCTGCCGTGGTTACTGCTGCCGTGTTCATTCATGGGCGAGCATTGAATCCCACTACACATCATCCCTGCGCCGCCGCCCTTGCCGCGAGTCTCCCCCCGTATTATATTTACCCCCCTCCCCTTTACAGATCACTGGTCATCCGCTGTCCCTCATCCGCTCATCTGATTGCCTGTCATTACTGCGCCGCCGCCGCCGCCGCCCATGAATGTCTCCAGTGAATTAGTTATTGTATGTATTACATCTCTGGCGTGCATCCTCCAGACTGGCGTCGCGGTATGTTGTTGTCGTTATTGGTCTCCCGTGTCCAGGCATGCCACTGTTCTATATAGTAATGTCATTTACCCAGTGTTCTCCTAATGTATGTATCACTGTGTTTCTCTGATGTGTATACCGCTGTGGCCATGTTGCTATATTGTTGTGCTGTTACCCTAATTCAAATTCAAATTCCCCTAATGCAATAGTTGTGTCATCGTATTGCAATGTCGTCATACTATTGTCACCATACTATATACCCCTAATGTCATAGTGTTTAGCATTGCCATATGGTCGCACCAGCAGATGTTACCCTATTGAACTTTACCATTGTTACCATATTCTACGTTTATTGTCGTGTTGCCAATCGTTATTCCCCTCAAGCGAAATTAGTGTCACCTTATTGCCCTACTGTTGTAAAGTTGCCAGACGCTTGGCTTAATGTCATTCTATCATGATCATTGTTTTATCCTGTCGTTCTATCATGATCATTGTTTTATCCTGTCGTTCTATCATAATCATTGTTTTATCCTGTTGTTCTATCATGATCATTGTTTTATCCTGTCATTCTATCATGATCATTGTTTTATCCTGTCGTTCTATCATGATCATTGTTTTATCCTGTCGTTCTATCATGATCATTGTTTTATCCTGTCGTTTCTATCAATGATCAATGTTTTATCCTGTCGTTCTATCATGAGCATGTTTTGATCCTGTCTTATATATCATAATCTTGTTTTATCCTGTTGTTCTATCATGATCCTGTTATCCTGTCGTCCTATCATGATAATTGTTTTATCCCTGTCGTTCATCAAATAACATTGTTTTATCCTGTCGTTCATCAATGATGCAATTCGTTTTATCTCTGTCCGTTGCTCTCATGATCATTTTTTATCCTGTCCTGCTATCAATAACTCATTGTTTTATCGCTTGTTCTATCATGACACTTGTTTTATCCTGTCGTTCTATCATACCTTGTTTTCCCAATCCTGTCGGTCATCAATAATCATTGTTTTATCCTGTTGTATAGTCATGATCATTGTTTTATCTGTCCATTCTATCATGAACATTGTGTTATCGCTGTCGTTCCTAGTCATGATCATTGTTCTTATCCTTGCGTCTATCATGATCATTGTTTTATCTGTCTTTCTATCAAATCATGTTTTCTGTTGTTCTATATGATCATGTGTTTATCCTGTCGTCTACTCATGATCATGTGTATCCTGTCGTTCTATCATCATCATTGTTATCCTGTTTTGTTAATCATGATCATGTTTCTATCCTGTGCGCTATCATATCATTGTTTTAATCCTGTCGTTCATCAGGATAATTGTTTTATCCTGTCGTTCTATCATAATCATGTGTTTTATCCTGTCGTTCTACATGATCATTGTTATCCTGTCGTCTCTCTGATCATTGTTTTATCCTGTCTTTCTATGCATAACATTGTTTATCCTGTTTCTATCATCGATCAATTGTTATCCTTCGTTCTATCATGACATTGTTTATCCTGTCTCTATCATAATCATTGTTGTTTATCCTGTTCGTTATCTCATGATCATTGTTTTATCCTGTCAATTCTATCATGATCATGTGTTTATCCTGTCGTTCTATAATGATCCATTGTTAGTGCCTGTCGTTCTATCAAGGATCATTGTTTACCGGTCTTTGCTATCTATAATCATTGTTTTATCCTGTTTGTTCTATTCATGATCATGTTTATCCTGTCGTTCTATCATGACATTGTTTAAGTCCTGTCGTCTATCATAATCATGTGGTTTTATTCGCTGTTTGTTTAAATACATGATGCATTGTTTATCCTGTCGTTCTGATCAATGATCAATTGTTTTTCGCTGTCGTTCTATCAATGATCATTGTTTTATCCTGTCCATTCTATGCATGATCATTGTTTAGTGCCTGCATTCTTCATGATTCATTGTTTTTACCCATCGTCGTCCATGTGATCAAGTGGCCAAACGCATTTCTCCCTGCACGCTCTAATTTTGTTTCATCATGTATCGGGTGACCCTGCCATCGCCGCTGCTATTACGTTCGTGAGGCGGCGTACGTCGCACGCGCTCGCCGCAATCAGCAGATATAATCGCTCTAGCAACCAGTCTGGGGCCCGACGTCGCCGGCATGGTGTTCAGCTCCTCGCCCCCCCCGCGCTGGAGGCTCTCACGTTTCCTCTCTTCCCGTGCTGCCGCGGCGCTGCTTCTCCCCAGCTTCCCCTCCGGAGTGGGCTGGCCGCGTGCGGCTGCTTCTCCCAGCTTCAACCTCGGCGATCGATTACAGCCTCACACCGCGCTCATCGGCTTCCTGCTCTCTTAACTCGTCGCGCGTCGTCTGCTTGTTTGCGTCTCGATCCGGCTCAGAAACCTGAGACCGCGCGGCCTCAATGTATCTCGGCGACGGAGTGGCGCCTGAGGAGGTCGGCGCAAGTGCGGGGGCTGGTGGTCGTGAAGTCGCGCGGTTGCGGGGGGGGTGGAGGCTCGTGGAGGTCGTGGAGACGGCGCGGGGTAGTACAGGTCGTGGGGCTGTATGGGTCGTGGAGTCGCGCGGGTTGCCCGGGGGCTGCGGGAGGTCCGCGGGGAACGTCGGACCATATCGACGCGTGGCAGGGATATTACCGCGCGGCGACACCTTCGATTGTCATGCCGATTCCATTGTCTTTCCCTAGGTGGCAGCACAGGTGCTAGTCCGCCCCTCACAACGCGCAGCGTCGGCGCGCGGCGGTCGGGGAACGTCGTGACTGCGTATCGACGGCGTTGCAGGATATCGTCAGCTGCGTGCAGCCTCTTCTGCCAGTGTCGGTGAGTGATAGGCGTACAGTAAGCAGCCCCTGCATCGACACATCCTGGGTAGAGCTTACTAATAACACCCGTGTTACAGCGCGTGTTACGCCGTTCCACCCATGTTACGCACGTTTACACCGTGTCATGCCGCGTGTACCCGCCGTAGTCACGCCGTGTTCACATCAGTGTCAACACTACCGTGTCACTCAGTTCAGCGCCGTAGTCACGCCCGTGTACGCCGCGGGTGTCAGCATCCAGGGTTTCTCCCGTGTTAGCGCCCGTGCACACCCCGTGGTTACGTCTGCCGTGTCACATCAGTGTACCCGTGGCACCTCAATGTTACAGCCCGCTGTCACGCCGCGTGTTACACCTCGTGTTATGCCTGTGTTACACCCGTTTACGCCGTGTCACGCCGCGCGTTACGCGGTGTTAGCGCCGTCGTTACGCCCGGTTACGCCGTGTTACATCAGGTGTTACACCGCGTGTTACGGCCCCGTGTCACATCAGTGTCACCCCGTGTTACGCCCGTGTTACGCCCGTGTCACGCCCGTCGTCACTCAGTGTTACACCGTGTCACATTCAGTGGACAGCCCCGTGTCCACATCAGTGTTACGCCCGTGTCACGCCTGTGCACGTCCGTGTCACATGCAGTGTTTACGGCCGGTCCACGCCCCGTGTCACATCAGTGTCAGCACAGTGTACACCCGTGTCTAATCACAGTTACGCCCGTGTTCACGCCCGGTGTCTAGGCTCGTGTCAATCAGTGTCCGCCTGTGTCACCATCAGTGTTAACGCCGCGTGTTACCCGCTGTTACGCCCGTGTCCATCCGTGTTACGCCGTTGTCACGCCCTGTGTACATCAGTGTCACATCAAGTGGTACACCGGGCACATCACTGTTACCCCGTGTCCGCCCGTGTGATGCTGCGTGTCACAAGTCAGTGTTACCCTGTGTCACATCAGTGTTTACGCCCGTTTTTACACGCGTGTTCGCGGTGTCACATTCAGTGTACCCGTGTTACACGCGTGTTACGCCGCGCGTGTCACATCATTTACACCCGTGTTACACTCTGTTACGTGTCACATCAGTGGGTTACGCCGTGGTGAGCGAGCTCCCGTTCATGCCCGTGTCACATCAGTGTCACGCCGTGTCAGCATCAGTGTTACACCGTGTACGCCCGTGGTCACATCAGGTGTCACGCCCGTCGTCCACATCATGTTAACGCCGTGTTTACCACCGGGTTACGCCGTGGTCAACATCAGTGTTCATCACCCGGTACAAAACCCCCCAAAAAAGAAAAAAAAAAAAAAAGAAAAATGAAAAAAACAGCCGGTTACACCCGTGTTGACACTCGTGTCAATCAGTGGTTACACCGCGTGTTACGCCCGTGTTACACCCGTGTTACGCCCCGTGTTACGCCTGTGTTACAGCTGTTACGGCGCCCTTCGCACGCCCGTGTCACATCAGTGTCAACATCAGTGTTTACTCATTTGGTTCACCGTCAGTGGTTACATGCCCGTGTCACATCACTGTTATCGCCCGGTCACGCCGCGTGTATGCTCGTGTCAGCATCAGGTTACACCCGTGTTACACCGTGTTACACGCCGTGTTACGCCCTGTTACACCGACCGTGTTACGCCCGTGTTGACGCCTGTGTTACACCCGTGGTTACGCACCGGTGTCACGCGCCGTGTCTACATCAGTGCACATCATGGACACGCGCTGGTCCACAGGTCAGTGGACACCGTGTCCCATCCTGTTACGCCCGTGTCACGCCCGTGTTATGCTCGGTCACATCAGTCGTTAACACCGTGTTAGCGCCCGGTGGTCACATCAGTGTTCGCCCGTGTCCATGTGTTACACCTGGTGTCACATCAAGTGTTACGCCCGTGTTAGCACCCGTGTTACGCCGGTGCACATCAGTGTTTACAGCCCGTGTTTTACCGCGTGCAATCAGTTTAACCCGTGTTACGCCCGTGTTACACCCGTGTTACGCCCGTTTAGGCCTGTGTTACACCCGTGTTACGTCCGTGTCATCGCCCGTGGTCAGCATCAGTGTCACATCAGTGTTACACGCCTTGTCACATCAGTGTTACAGCCCGTTGCAACATCACTGTTACGCCCGTGTCGACGCCGTGTGGTTATGCTCGGTCACATCAGTGTTAGCACGCGTGTTACGCGCCGTGTCACATCGTGTTACCGGCCGAGTAACACTCGTGCAAATCAGTGTTACACGCGGCGGTTACACCCGTGTTAACATCCATCGGTTCGCCCGTGGTTACGGCCCGTGTCACGGCCGTGTCCACATCAGTGTCACATCAGGTTACAGCCTTGTCACATCGAAGTGTGTGTACACCCTTGCACATCAAGTGGTTCACCCGTGTCACATACGTTACGCCCGTGTCAATGCCCGTGTCACCCCGGCACGCGCGCCGTGTCACATCAGGTCACACCCGTGCACATCAGTGGTCACGCCGTGTCACGCCGTGCTTACGCCGTGTCACATCAGTGTACGCCGTCCGTTACGCGCCGTCGTACGCCCGTCGTCACGTCAGTGTTACACCTCATGTCACATCGAGTGTACCACCCGGTCACTCTCAGTGTTTTACGCCCGTTCGTCGCCTGTGTCACGATCGCGTGTGCACATCAGTGTTACGCCGTGTCTACGCCCCGTGTCACATCAGTGTCAGCATCAGTGGTATAAAAACACCCGTGTCACATACGTTACGGCCGTTGTCACGCCGTGTTATGCCGGTCACAGTCAGTGGTTACGCCGTGTGTACACGCGTGTTACGGCCGTGTCACATGCATGTTACGCCGAGTGTACACCGCGGTTACGCCGTGTCACATCAGTGTTGACACTCGTGTTACATCCCGTGTTACACCCGTGCACATCAGTGGTTCACCGCGTCGTACCGCCGTGTTACACCCGTGTCACATCAGTGGTACCCCTTGTCAAGCATCAGTGTTACACCGTGGTCACGCTGGTTACGCGGTGTTATGGCCTGTGTTTACCCCGTGTTTTACACCCTGTTCACCCGTGTCACTCAGTGTTACACCCGGTCACACCCGTGTCACCCGTTGTTACGCATCGTGTCACACCCGGTTTACCCCCGTGTTAGCCGTTTACGCCCGGTCCGCGCCCGGTTCAATTCAGTGTTACACCGTGTACGCCGCGGCGTGTCAATGCAGTATCACATCAGTGTTACACGCCTTGTCAGCATCCCGTGTTACACTCTGTCACATCAGTGGTACACCCTTCACATCACTGTACGCCGTGTCACGCCCGTGTTACGCCCGTGTCACAGCCGTGTTACACCCGTGTCACGCCAGTGTTACACGCGTGTCACGCCCGTGTTACACCCGTGTTACACCCGTGTTATGCCCGTGTTACGCCCGTGTCACGCCCGTGTTACGCCCGTGTTACACCCGTGTTGTAGTTGTACTGCAGTGTTAGTGGGCTGTATATTGGTGCTGTAGAGTGTACAGTACCCATTCTAATAGCTTCCTCTTCTGTCGTATATACTCTCGTTGAATTCTTTCTTCATTCTTTCTTCTCTTCATGTTAACTATGTTTTCTATGTTAACATACGTGTATCAGCTGCTTCTTTATGATTCTAGTTTCATCTGCTATCACATGTATCTTCGTTAAATAATTGTTTCTATTTTAACCACGGTTTACGCGTTAAGGTACGAGCGACAACAATTCTTTGCTTTTTCATGATTATAGCTGTCTCTCTTACACATACATCAATTACATATACATTATTGGATTCATTCGCTGGAGAAGGTCGATTTTATTGATAGCGTGCCATCGTCTATCAGACATGATAGCGTAATCGCTTTATGGTTGTTGATATCGTCAGTCGTTGCATGCGGTCATCCGAATAATCGGGTCAAAAATGTAAATGCAATCGAGGATTCCCACTCGTCTCATCGGAACAGCGCGTTGGGATTAGCATGGACTTCATCGATCAGGAGATTTCTGTATGTAATGAGCATCGTTGGAGGGGGGATGGAAAACGCAGGACTCTCTGTTCTCGCGACGGCAACCCAAGCCGCAGGAGAGTAATGTACCAGAAAGTAGTGCTGTAGGTCTCGCTCTCTTCTTCACTCTCTCCCTCACTCTCTCCTTCGCTCTCTCTCGCTCTCTCTGTCTCTCTCTCTCTCTCTCTCTCTTTCTCGCTCTCTCTCTCTCTCTCTCTCTCTCTCTCTCTCTCTCCCTCTCTCGCTCTTCTTCCTCGCGCATCTCTCTCTCTCTCGCCTCTCTCCTCGCTCTCTCCGCCCTCTCTCCTCGCTCTCTCCTCGCTCTCTCTACCTCGCCTCTTCCTTCGCGTCTCTCCTCGCTTCATCCCGCGTCTCTTCCTCTCCCCCTCGCTCTTTCCCTCGCTCTCTCTCTCTCTCGCTCTCCGCTCTCTCCTCCCCATCGCTCTCTCTTCTTCCCTCTCGCTCTTCTCTCGGCTCTCTCTCCTCTCTTCGCCGTCGCTTCTTCTTCTCGTTCTCGCTCCTCCTCGCTCTCGGTCTCTCTCTCATCTCTGCCGCTCTGCTCCCTCGCTCTCTCTCTCTCTTTCTCTCCGTCCCGCTATCTCTCGCTTCTCATGTCTCATCTCTCTCTCCCTCGCTCTCTCATCTCTCTCTCGCCTCTCGCTCTCTCTCTCTCTCGCTCTCTTCCTCACGTGCATCTCCTCTCTCTCTCGCCTCTTCTCCTCGCCATCTCTCCTTCGACCTCTTCCTCGCTCTCGCCTCCTCTCCTCGCCTCTGTCCTACTTCGCTCTCTCTCCTCCCTCTCCCGTCACCGCTCTCGTCTCCGCTTCTCCCTCCTTTCACTGCTTCATCGATATATTGTCGGATTTGTCATGATGCATCGCTGCGTCAGCGTTGTCGCGGCGCCAATGCGTTGCCGCTACGATGCATCGCTGCGTCCATGACGTGCGTTGTGCGTCAGCTTTGCTGCGGCAGATGCATCGCTGCGTCTGACGTGCGTTGCTTCTGCGTCAGCTTTGGCTGCGACGATGCATCGCTGCGTCTGACGTGCGTGCTGCGTCGGCGCTGCCGCGGGAACGCGATGCATCGCTGCGTCTGACGTGCGTGCTGCGTCGCGCTGCGCGGGAAACGCGCATGCATCGCAGCGTCTGAACGTGCGTGCTGGTCCGGCGTTGCGCAGGCTACGCGATGCATCGTCAAGCGGATCTGACGTGCGTGCTGCGTCGGCGTGCCACTACGATGATGCGTTGCCGTGACGATGCGTCTGACGTGCGTCGTCGGTCATGTTGCAGGCGGTGGGATCTTCTCGCCCCTGCAGGTGCCGGTCAGCGGTCCGGACGTGCGGCCGGCCCGCGACGGACGACGACGAGACAGTGCGGAGAGACGGCAGACAGACAGCAGCCGCACAGTCTCACCCACCGCGACCTGCACATCGACCTGCTGGTGCGTATAGTAGTGCGATTTGCTATAATTATTGTATGTGTATAATGTATGTGTGTGTGTGTGTGTGTGTTGTGTGTGTGTGTGTGTGCTGGGTGTGTTGTGTGTGTGTTGTTGTGTGTTGTGTGTGTGTGTGTGGTGTGTGTGTGTGTGTGTGTGTGTGTGTGGTGTGTGGTGGTGTGTGTGGTGTGGCGTGTGGTGTGGTGTGGTGTGGTGTGGTGATGGTGTTGGTGGTGTGTGTGGTTGGTGTGGTGTGGTGTGGTGTTGGTGTGGTGTGTGTGTGTGTGTCGTGTGTATGTGTTATTTATGTGTGGTATGTATGTCCATATATGTTTGTGTATGTATATATGTATATGTGTGTATGCTGTGTGTATGTATATAATTGTATATGTATGTATGTGTGTGTATGATATTATAGTATATGTATAGTATATTATTCAAATTATTGTGTATATTGTATATTTACAAATTTGTCATTATTACGACCCTGATAATAGTCTGGTGCTTGGTATGTATATGTATATATATATGTTATGTTAATGTGGGTGTGTATGTATGTGCATGTCTCTGTGTGTGCAATGTTTGTTATATATTATATATTTGCCTAGAAATATAGCATACATCTCCATGTAGTATACAAAGTGTCATTCGTCTTGCTTGGTCGTTGCTGTCGGCAACGTGTATGAATTTCTGTCGACTGCCTC
>NW_014577465.1:130283-131636 GCF_000485595.1 Priapulus caudatus
CATGATCATTGTTTTATCCTGTCATTCTATCATGATCATTGTTTTATCCTGTCATTCTATCATGATCATTGTTTTATCCCATCGTCGTCCATGTATCAGTGCCAAACGCATTCTCCTGCACCTCTAATGTTGTTCTATCATGTATCGGGTGACCCTCCATCTGCCGCTGTATAGTCGTGAGGCGGGGTACGCGGCACGCTGTCGTCCCAATCAGCAGTATAATCGCTCTACAACAGTCTGCCCGACGTCGCCGGCATGGTTTCAGCTTCCTCCCCCCTCCCGCGCTGCATCTCCCAGCTTCCCCCTCCCGTGCTGCCGCGTGCGCTGCTTCTCCCAGCTTCCCCCTCCCGTGCTGCCGCGTGCGCTGCTTCTCCCAGCTTCCCCTCGCGATCGATTACTAGCCTCACACCGCGCTCTCGCTTCCTGCTTCTCTTACGTCGTCGCCGTCGTCGTCTGACTGTTTGCGTTTCTCGATCCGCTCAGAAACCTAGACCGCGCGGCTCAATGTATTCTCGCGGCGACGGAGTGGCGCACGAGAGGTCGGCGCAAGTTGCGGGGGGCTGCGTGGGTCGTGGGAGACGGCGCGGGGGTAGGTACAGGTCGTGGGGGCCTGTATGGGTCGTGGGAGTCAGCGCGGGTTGCAGGGGGCTGCGGAGGTCCGTCGGGGAACGAAGTGACTCGTATCGACGGCGTTGGCAGGATATTACCGTCGCGGCGACACCTTCGATGTGTCATGCCCGATTCCATTGTCTTCCCTAGGTGGCAGCACAGGTGCTAGTCCGCCCCTGCACAACGGCGCAGCGTCGGCGGCGGCGGCGTCGGGGAACGTCGTGACTCGTATCGACGGCGTTGGCAGGATATCGTCAGCTGCGTGCAGCTCCTTCTGCTCCAGTGTCGGTGAGTGATAGCGTACAGTAAGCAGCCCTGCATCGACATCATCCTGGGTAGAGCTAACTAGTAACACCCGTGTTACGCCCGTGTTACACGCGTGTTACACCCGTGTCACATCAGTGTTACACCCGTGTCACGCCCGTGTTATACCAGTGTCACACCTGTGTCACATCAGTGTCACACCCGTGTCACATCAGTGTCACGCCCGTGTCACGCCCGTGTTACGCCCGTGTCACATCAGTGTTACACCCGTGTTACGCCCGTGTTACGCCCGTGTCACACTCGTGTTACGCCCGTGTCACACCCGTGTTACGCCCGTGTTACACCGGTGTCACATCAGTGTTACACCCGTGTCACATCAGTGTTACACCCATGTTACACCCGTGTCACGCCTGTGTTACGCCCGTGTTATGCCCTGTGTTACACCCGTGTTACACCCGTGTCACATCAGTGTTACACCCA
>NW_014577465.1:136826-138494 GCF_000485595.1 Priapulus caudatus
CTCTCTCTCTCTCTCTCTCTCTCTCTCTTACTTTCTCATTTAGTCGTGGTTCTGCACGCACGCACGTATTTCCTGTTGCTGCTTTTCAGTTACGTGTCCTACCGAACCGAAACTTCCTCCAAACACCGCGTGATCGATTTAATCACCGCCTTATTAAAAAATCATTGTTTATTATTATTTCACTGTTACTATTTACTATCATTATTATCTATTATTAATTCCTTATATTATTATCATTATTATTTATATCGTTATGTTATGTATTATTCATACTAAATGCTGGGCTTCCCCGCAGAGAGCCACCAGATGAAGGGACGCGCGTCGCAGGATGCCTCCGTCCTCGTGACGATGTCGCCACGGCGACCGAGTCCCTACATCGCGCGCACGATCGAAAGTCTCGGCCGCCATAGCGGCGCCACCGAGATGGAGGCTGTGCGCGCGCCGCGTGCACCGCCAGGGGACGCCGGCGGCGACGCCGACCGTAAGACGCTGAGTAGCGTCATCAGCGGCGGCGGGATGGGGAAGACGATCGAGTCTGCGCTGAACTCTGACCCGCGCGCTACGACGCCGACCCCAGCGCAGCCTCCCGCGGTTGTCGCCGCGGCAACGGTTGCCGGCGATGCTGCCGGCCAGCCGGTGTGGCTCGGCGTCGACAGCAACCGCGCCGCAACGACGACGGCGGCAACACCAGAGGGCAGCAGCGGCGGGGACGCGACGCCTGCGCAGCGCTCGTACTTCCTGCACGACACGACGACGCCAGGTGGCGCCGGCGGGGAGGCGGAGCGTCTCGCGGAGGTGATGGTGGCAGCACAGAGCATCGGTGAGACGGCGCTGCGTAACGCGCCGGCGCGGCTGGAGTCCGCCATCAACAGCGTGAGTTATTCGCTAGTCTACACGGCGTCTGTATGGGTGGGGTGCTGATGGAGGGAGTGAGGGAGGAAGGGAGGGAGGGTGAGAGGGAGAGAAGGTGGGAGGGAGGGAGGGAGGGTGAGAGGGAGAGAAGGTAGGAGGGAGGGAGAGAAGGAGGGAGGGAGGGAGAGAAGGAGTGAGCGAGCGAGGGAGGGCGGGAGGAGGTGAGTGAGTGAGTGACTGAGCGAGCGAGCGAATGAGCGAAGGAGTGAGTGAGTGAGCGAGGGAGGGAGGGAGGGAGGGAGGAAGCGAGTGAGTGAGCAACTGAGCGAGCGAGCGAGTGAGCGAAGGAATGAGTGAGTGTGTTCTCACCTTAGATGAGTTCTATTTCTTGCTATATGTCATACAATTTGACAAAACTTGTAATTTACTACTTTGTTGTAAAGTATTCTCTCAGTTTTACTCTCTGTGTAATATATTTCGTAAATTTTAATACCCACCTGGAAACATTTCAACGTAAGTCGGTAACGCAATAATAAGCGGTAAATTATCGCGTAAAATATTATGATTATTATATTATGATATATATATTATTATTATTGCGGTAAATTATTACCAAATGTTCGTTTTTCGACCAGCAGGCGGTGCTGGGTGCGGCTGCGGCCGCGGAGGGGGCGCAGCCACTGCAGCTGCTGCGCTCAATGCTGGATGATGCGGTGCACGAGATCCGACAGTGGGTGCGGCGCGACATTCAGACCCTACACGTCGTCATGCTGCAGGAGTTTGAACTGCAGAAGGTACGACCTGTGCTAGAGAGAG
>NW_014577465.1:140799-168794 GCF_000485595.1 Priapulus caudatus
AGGAAGGAAGGAAGGGAAGGGAACGGAACGGAACCGACGGTAACGGAACGACGACGCGACACACACACGACACGACGACGACGCGACGACGACCGCACACACACACACACACACACACACACACACACACACACACGACACGCACACACACACACACACACACACACACACACACGCACGCACGCACACACACACACGGGTGCTCGCACCTGTTTCCGTAGAGCCTTAGCGTGAGCAGCTGCTGCCGCAGCGCGCCGAACGACTCCACGTCAACGTCCGTGATCGAGTTCATGCCGAGGTCAAGGTCATTGAGCCCCACGAGGCTGGCGAGCGCGTCGGCAGGCACGGCCGTCAGGTAGCTGTCGCGCAGACTGACAAACTCGAGCGTGTTGAGGCCGTTGAAAAGAGCCGGGTTGCTGAAGTCCAGTCGGTTACGGCCAACGTCCAGTCCACACAGGCTGTGCAGGCTAGCCAGCGCCTGGAGGAGGGAGGGAGGATAGTAAAGACAGATAAAATTGATAAGATTAATGACATAGATAAAGACAATAAGATAATATTGACATTTTATATATATATATTTATTTATTTATTTACGTTATGATATTGCTGGATTGTTGGCAGTGATTTATTACCGATAAGCAACCAATGGACGGCTCGATGTTTAAGCAAAGACTAGCAGTGCTGCCACCACCCATACGACGACGACGAATACGACGTCGACAACGACAATGACAATGACGATAACTACAACGACGACGACAACGGCAACGATAACGACTACCACCATCAATACCACCATCACCACCACCAACAACAACAACATCGTCACCATTATCACCACCACCAACAACAACAACAACAACATCGTCACCACCACCACCAACAACAACAACATCGTCACCGCCACCACCATCAACAACAACAACAACATCGTCACCGCCACCACCACCAACAACAACAACAACATCGTCACCGCCACCAACAACAACAACAACAACTACAACATCGTCACCGCCACCACCAACAACAACAACAACATCGTCACCGCCACCACCAACAACAACAGCATCGTCATCACCACCACCAACAACAACAACATCGTCATCACCACCACCACCAACAACAACATCGTCATCACCACCACCACCAACAACAACAACAACATTGTCACTTCACCACCAACAACAACATCGTCACCACCACCACCAACAACAACATCAACACCACCATCACCACCATCATTACCACCACCACCGACAACAATAACGACACCATCGTCACCGCCGCCACCACCTACAATCCGCTCCCTACTGCCTACCTTCGTCGGCATACTGGTCAGCTCGTTGTCGTAAAGACTGAGAAACTCCAGGCTGTCCTCGAGTCCTCGGAACGCATGCGCCGTGATGCGCCGAATCTTGTTGCCCGGCAACGACATGCGGCGGATGCTGACGCCGGCGAAGGCGTCGTGCGGCAGCGTTGCCATCTCGACGCCGGTGATCTGCAGCTCGAAGATTTCCATGTTGACGTCACGCACGGCGGCCATGACCTCCTGCAGCGTGCCGGACGAGCATATGATGTAGATGGCTTCAAATCCGCTCGCGTCCACGCAGCTGCACGGTCCGGGCTCGGCTGGCGTGTCTGGGCAGCCGGCCTGCGAGCTCCCGAAGAGCGCCAGCAGCAGCAGCAGCAGCAGACTGATGTACGGTGACATGGCTGCGTGCGTGCCTCTGTTTAAGATACACGCAATCGTTACCATTATATAAATGTAATCGTATGTAAAAGTATATCGTAATGGTAAATGTTAATACTATATAGTATTAACATTTACCATTACTATTAACATTAACATTAACTTTAACATTAACATCACCATCAACACTACCATTGCTAATACCGTTACTATTCCCGACATTTACACATCGATAAAAGTCCTCCAATATACAGACTTCCTAATATTGTTATATATAGTGCCCTCGTTTGAAATAATGATTGACTAAATGTCTGCCTCTTAATATGTGTAGCGTTTGTGGGCACATGTCTGCGTACCTGTGTGTGTGTGTGTGTGTGTGTGTGTGTGTGTGTGTGTGTGTGTGTGTGTAACTTCCTAGCTACAGAAGGAGTGTGGAGGAATGAATGGGTGCATGCATGTGTGCGGCGTGCGTGAGGGAGGCAAATGCAGTGAGCGAGATCGAACGTGGCCAGTCTACTGGAATATCAGCAATCGCTGATGCATCGATGCCATAGCATATTATGTGATTCAATGAGAGCTGTGTACTTGCAACCCATGTTAAGGTTACCTATGCCAGCCAGCGCGATCCACTGGTTCTGCCAGTACTGCTAGTGTTCGTTAGCTCTATCCAATCAGCATCGCCATAGCACGATCTGCTTAGCAACGAAGTACTGTGAGGACGATAAATTGGCGTGTAAATGTGTAAAGACTCGTGGCTTGATCAAGCAAGCGACAATGTCCACGGCGGGCGTGGTTGTCTTGGCTCCGACTAATAGGATTGTTAAATGGATACGCATGCGTTGTTAGCGTTCTTACGAAGCTATCTTGTACTACCGATACTTGTTCTCATGTTAGAGAGTGTTCGTGAGAGTGGTGAATGGTGGAGGGGACTCAATGGTGGGAGTGTGTCTCGTCGGAATATTCTCACGTTAACTTGTCTCTGCGCCCGGACACAGGGTTGGTAAGCGACAAGTTATATAAAGCTACATAAGAGCAATCATATTGATCTATATTGTGCCTTTTGCTATATTATTACACGCAAGCTAGCATTATTACCGCATTGTCAGTGTGCTCCTAACATGTCGGGGATACAATAAAGCATTACCTTTGTTGACTACATCTGACTTTATTTCTACTTGTAGTGCAAAGCTAGAGGCAGAGTATTTTTGAACACGAATTCCAATTCTAGATGCAATTAAATTAGTGTGAATTTAATACTACATTTATATCCATAGAAGATATCTTTGAAAGCGATAGAATGTGTTCCAATCAAATGAAGCACTAAATACATTATCATAACTAGTGGAAGTACGAACCTGCAGTCATTGTACATCGATGTCACAGACACTACATTCCTATACGCACAGTGGTGATTTTATATACGCCCTATTTTCGCAAAAAAATCATGTATCAATGAAAGATCTTGCGTATTTGTATACAGTACGTGACATATTCAAACACACACCTTGCGAAGGTTTTTCTCGCTAACAGTCCATGTTAGAACTAATGTCAGATCCGATCGCAAGCACTAGTCATGAGCTTGTTGAGAAAGCAACACACACAAGTATCTAAAGTTACCATGAAGGCAGTAAATGTGGAAATACGTGGACGTTTCGTAAAATCTCAATGTGCTGATAGAAATCCCTAATATAACATAAGGAATTATCCCCGCCTGTAGCATGTAAGCATATATCAATCAGTATTGAACAATATCCCTTTTTCCACCAACAAAAAAGATTCGGTACCACAAAATTGGGCTCTGGCGTCCCCCCAAAATGTCCTTAGTACCTCGTACCTGAAAATATTCCACGAGTATAGTGCTATCGTTTGATAGCAACCAGACCATGTATGTACTGGATCTGCCAGGTTTCTAATTTTTTCGTGGTGCTGGTTCTATTATTTAGTATTAAAATTTATTACCGTTGTCACTGGTCGAATTTCAAACAATTTCATAGTAGCATGATCAGTTCTGAATTAATCTGTGATCAACTGCAAAGCTCTCTCGTGTTTTGATTGATTACAACAATGTATCATTTTACGTATATCGCGTCATCGTACCTTCTCCCGCGAGCCTGTTATTTTACAGCAGGTTCAATTACGCAATTAAAACGATGCTAATTATGGGTATATTGTGCGCCGCTTCTATTTAATTATTTCAATTATGTCCACGCGTCGCCGCGAGGTGGCGCTGGCGGGCTCTACTCTGGATCAACTCGCCTCCGTGGGTTCCTCCTGTTGTTTCTATTCCTCTTCGGCTTCCTTCTCCTGTTCTTGTTCTTCCGCGGACGTCTGGTGGGACGCTCAGTGACCGCCGGAAGTGGCGTCGTCACCGTGTCTTCCTCTACGTGTCCCACCCCCTCCTCCCCCTCTTCTCCCTCCTCCCCCTCCTCCTCCTCCTCCTCCTCCTCGTCGTCGTCTGGCGTCCCCTGGTGGATCGTCTCCGTGGGCTGCCGCTCGGTGGGAGCGATGGTAGGTGGCGCCCCCTGTGGGCACTCGGGGCGGTGCGGCAGCTTGGTGATGGGGAGGTTAGTGTAGATCTCCGGGGAGGCGCACGTCGTCTCCTCCTCCATCGCCAGGTCGACGGGGTTCGACTCCCTGCGGCTGTGAATCCAGCGTTGGAACCACTGAATGCTGCAGTCACAGTTGAACGGGTTGTCTGCGGAAACCAGGAACGTGGTGCTAGTTAGATGGGGCTTTGTATGCATTTCTATATAGTGGAAACATTAGAAATAATATATATTTCCGTATTGGGTGGCAGAAAATAGCTAATTAGCATACTTAGGTTCTTTATACATTCCTTTGATGGAAGCAATAGAAATATACTTGGATACGCTAAGTATATATATTATTATTATATATATTATATATATATTATTTAATAGATACGTTTAGGATATCCAGTATATTTTTATTGTTTCATATATTATTATACATATTAGTTATACGTATATATATATATATATATATATATAGTATATATTGTGCGACGTATGCTGTAGAGTGATATATCCTTGCTAATGCGGTTGGTGAGTGCGGCGATGATTGATAGGTAGGTAGGTGAGGGTGGGGGTTGTTCCCTCTGCTTCCACGATTTTCTCTTCCTTTCGAATATATTTAGCGGAAATGGTCAGGCACGCACTCACACACCCCTTATCCCACAAATCTACTATAACTCACACACACCCTTATCCACCTTCCTATACCAGGGTCCCCACACACCCTTACTCCACACTCTATCCTCTACCACTCCCACACACCCTTCTCAACCTTATTCTATTACCAGGGGTCCCATCCTTACTCACACCTCTATCTACTACACTCACACAACCTTCTCCACACTCTATTCTAGTACGCAGGTCACATCACCTTACTCACACAGCTGTACCCTAATACATCCCACACACTTTATCACACACTTACACTACTACCAGGTCCACACCCCGTTACTCCACAACACTCTATCGGTACTACCAGCACACACACCGTTATGCCAAAACTTGTATTTCTTCACTCCAGCACGATTTTCCTTTGATCCACACTTTCTTACCTTACTTACCAGGTCCGACAACCTTATTCACCACTTTTATTCCGTTTTTACTACCACTCAGCCCCACACCTTACTTCACAATCTTATCTTACTACAGTCACCTTTACGCCGGCCCGAAAGGGCTGGAAAAAGAAACAAAGAAAAAAAAACAACAAACACAACAAAAAAACAACACGAAGAAGAAAAACACAAAAAAAAACCAAAAAACAACACAAAACACGAAAAAAACCACAAAGACAAAAAAAGACGAAAAGAAAAAAAGAAAAAAAAAACAAAAAAATACAAAAGCCGGGGAACAAACAAACAAAAAAGAAAAAAAAAAAAAAAACAAAAAAAAAAAAAACCAAAACAAAAAAAAAAAAAAACGAAAAAAAAAAAAGCAAAAACAAAAAGAAACGAACAAAACAAAAAAAACAAACATAAAAAGCAGAAAAAGAAAAACAGTGGACATCGACGGACACAAGAACAAAAATCAGGGTAACGTACCGACCAACAGGCGAGCGGTCCAAGCAAAGAAAAAAATCCGAGCGAGCATGCGTTCGGCACGGGGTGAGCAGACGGCCTATGGCATACTCGCACATCAAACCAGACGGCGAGTCACCCCCTTCATGCATGGTGTGCTCTGTGGGGCGGGCAGAACAACCAGCCAGCATTTTAGTAGTTGAATAAATCACATAACAGTATGATAATAAATAATAAATGATGAATAATATAGGCCACATATCATACTAGATAATATGCTTGAGGCGAGGAAGAAATAGTAACAGTGAATAATAATTAAACAATGATTTTTTTAATAAGACGGTGCGTGATTAAATGTCTAGAATCACGCACAGGCGGCGCAAAGATTCCCCCAATCGAAAGAAGCAGTAGCAGGGAAGCGCGATACAAAAAACACCTTAATTGCCCACAACTTATCTTTGACTACAGGTCACCACAACTTATCCACAACTCTACTACTACGTCACAACACCCTTACTCACAACTCTACCCTACTACCAGTCCACACAACCTTAATCACCACACTTCTACTTACTACGCAGGTACCACCACCCCTTACTCACACACTCTACCTAAGCTACAGTCCAACAGCTCACCCTTTACTCCACACACTGCTACCCTATTACAAGTCCACCACCACTTATCCACACACTTACCTACTACCAGATCTCCACAACCCTTACTCCAACCACTCTGACCCTACTACATCACCACTTACTCCACCAATTACCCCTTATACACAGTCTCCACACCCTTATCCACTCTTCTTACTTAACTACAGCTCCCAAGCAGCCTTAATCAACACTCTACCCTCTACCATCACGGAGACCTTACTCACACACTCTACCTACTACCAGTCCCAACACGATCTACGCCTAACTACAGTCCCACACACCTTACTTCACAAACTTGACCTATACCGACTCACAACACCTTACTGCCACGACACTCTATCTTATACAGTCCCACACACCCTTTTATCCACACACTCGTTATCCTACTGCCATGGTCAACAACCTTACTCCCACACTCTTGCCTACTTACGTGCCACACACTTTACTCCGACACACTCTACTGTTTATACCAGTCACACACAACCTGTATCCACACTTAACTCTATACCAAGTCACCACACACCTTACTCCACCACTTACTCTACTACCATCCCGCTACACCGTTACTAAACACTCTACCCTACTAGCCATGCACAGACACCTTATCAAACCTCTTATCTATAAACCAGTCCCACACAGCCTTACGCCACACACTCTACGCTACTTACAATCCCCAAACACCTTATCACTCACACGTTATCCTAGCTACCGAGTGTTCCAGCACCCCTGTACTTCACCATCTATCTATACCAGGTCCCATCACCTATACTCACACACCTCTACCTACTACCCGTCAACCCTTACGTCCAACCTCTATCTACTGACATCACACACACCGCTTATCACACCTTATCCTACTACCAAGGTCACCATCAGCCCTTATCACACACTTATTCTACTACAGTCACCACACCCTCTTGACTCACACTTCTATTTATATCAGTCCACGCAACCTTAGTCACACACTTACTCTACTACCGTCACACAACCTTACTCAACACTCTACCCTTACTACGTCCCCTTTTCACCATTACTCCAACACTGGTACCTGTTACAGTCCACACACCTTACTCACACACTTTAACCTACTCAGTGATCCACACCCTTACTCCAGCACTCACCCATATCGTACCCCACCTTGATCACCACTATTACCCTACTACCACTGCCAACCGTTATCCACACCGTATACCCTAGCTACCAGTTCTCCACACCCACCTTACTGCCACACTCTACCTATACCACTCACCACAAACACTTACTCACACACTCTTACCCTACTACCACCCACCAACTTATCCACACACTCTCCCTTGACTACCAGTCCCCACACACTGTACCCTACTGACAGTCACCACAACCCCTTACTTCCTCACACTCTACGCCTACTACAGTCACCCACAACCCTTCTCCCACATCTACCCTTTATCCAGTCACCACATCTTATCACCCTCTTACCGTACTACCAGTCCCAACACCGTTTACGTCAACACTCTACCTATACCGAGTCCCCACACCCCTCCCTCCCACGCACGTACGCATTGCACCCCACACCCTTTTCCGCCTTCCCCATTTCCCACCACTTTCTCCATTTCCACACACCATTCTCATTTCCGCACAACCCTTTCCACATGATTCCCAAACCTTTAAATCAACACACTCATACGTTCAGTTACAGCACCCTACGAAAGCAGCACGCACGCACGCACTCACCGTACAGCGACACCCGATCGAGGCTAGCCTTCATGCCCGCGGCGAGGAAGGCAGCCCTCCGGCAGGCTGGTCAGGTTGTACGAGCTAGGTTGAGATCTTGAGCGCGCGCAGCCCGGCGAAGGCGCGCACGGGCAGCGCCGAGATAGCGTTGCCCTCCAGGCTGATGTACTCTAGCGACGCGTGCACGCCCTCAAAGACCGCCTCGTCGATCGTCGAGATGTTGTTGTTGGAGAGATCGAGAAGCACCAGTTGCTCGAAGTCTGCGAGCAGGTTACCCGGAAGTGACGTCAGCCTGCGGGAAGTCAGAGCGAGGCGCGTCATCGTAAATGGAAAGAGTTGCGGGAAGGGGCCGAAGGGAGAGGGGGAGAGGGAAGAGCGAGGGAGAGGGAGAGAGAGAAAGAAAGAGAGAGACAGACAGAGGTAGAAAGAGAGAGAGGGAGAGAACGGGTACGGGGAGGGACGACAGCGGGCAACACACGCAGCAGCCGCACGACACGCGCGCGCACACACGCCACACACACACAACACGAAAGCGAGCGCACACCGCACGGCACACGCACACAGACACACACAAGCACAACATAAGCACGCAGAACGCACACAACACACGGGGCTGCTAAGCACCTGTTTCCGTGAGCCTTAGGCGGTGAGCAGCATGCTGCGAGCGCGCCAGCAACAACTCAACGGTCAACCGTCGTGATCGATGTTCATTGCGAGAGGTCAGGTCCTTTGAGCCCGACGAGGGCGGCGAGCGGAGCGCTGGTCAGCAGCGCACGGCGTCAGGAATAGCTGTCTGCGGAGGACTGACTCAATCTCCGAGGCATGTTGAGGCCGTTGAAAAGAGCCGGGTTGCGTGAAGTCCAGTCGGTTCGGCCAAGTACCAGTCCAACAGGCTGTGCAGGTAGCATGCGCCGTGGAGGAGGGTAGGGAGGATAGTAAGACAGATAAATTGATAAGATTAATGACTATAGATGAGGACAATAAGATAATGATTGATGATTTATATATAGTATAGTGTATTTATTTATTATTATACGTTTGATGATATTTGCTGGATTGTTTGGCAGGTGATTTATTAGTTATCCGCTCAGGGACAATGGACGGTTCGATGCTGTTAGAAGCTCAAGGACTAGACAGTGCTGCACCATTACTCCGTACGAACGACGACGAAGCTACGAGCGTCGAACTACAATGCAACTGACAGATACACTACGACGAGGACGACAACAGGCACAGATAAGACTACCACCATCATTACCACCATCACCACAACCAACAACGCAATCGTCACCATTTCACCAGACCAACAACAAAAGCAACAACATGCGTCTCCACCGGACCCACGAACAACGCACAACTCGTCACCGCTACACCATCAAAACAACACAAACAACATCGTCACCGCCACTCACAACAAAGCAAACAGCATCGCTCACCGCCACGCACTACAACACCAACCAAGTAAAGTTCCGTACAACCAGACACCACATGACAAGACGATGCTACGAAACTACAACATGTCACGCAACCCTAACAACAACACACAACATTCGTCACCGCACCAGAGCCAATCCAAACAACAGCATCGTCATCACCACCAACAACAAACGAACACATGTGTTCATCACCACCCTACCCAACAACAAATCGGTCATCACCACAACAACAAGAACAACAAGCATTCGTTCACTTCACCACCAACAAAAACCAATTCGTTACGCACCAACACCAACAAAAAGCCGATCAAACACACCATCAACATACATCAAATTAACACACCAACCGACAACACATAAGCGACAACCATCGTCACCAGATTCTCTAGCCCCACCCGACCTTACATCCGCTCCTACTGACTACCTTCGTCGAGCATTACTTGGTAGCCGATAGTAGTCGTTTAATGAGAACTCCAGCGCGTCTCGAGTCCTCGGAACGCATGCGCGGGACTCGCGTGATGCAGCCGAATGATCTTGTTGCCATTAAGAGACTGAACGACATGGTCGGCGTGAATGGTGACGGCCGGCGAAGGCGTCGTGGGCGGCCAGCGTTTGTCATTCGACGCGGTGATGCTGCAGCTCCGAGATTTCATGGTTGACGTCAACGAGCGGCGGCCATGACCTCCCTGCAGCGTGCCGAGCGAGCGAGCAGGAGATGTAGATTGGTTCAAGATCGCTCGCGCGCGTCCACGCGCAGGACTGCACGGTCAGGCGCTCGGCTGGCGTGTCTGTGGCAGCCGGCTCGTGCGAGCTCCCGAACGAGCGCAGTGCAGCAGCAGAGCAGATGATGTCAGGGTGACATGGCTGCGTGCGGCCTCTGGTTTAAGATACACGCAATCCGGTTACCTTATATAAATTGGGTAATCGTAGATGTAACGTATATCGTAATGGTAAATGTTAATTACTACTATAGTAATTAACATTTCCATAACTAGTTAACATTAATTACTTTAAGCATTACATAACCATCAACACTACCATTGTAATACGTTACTTTCCGCTTTACAGCATCGATGAAAACGGTCCTCCCGAAGTATTACGATTCCTATATTGTGTATTATAATGGTGAACCCTTCGTTTAGAATAATGATTGACATAAATGTTCTTGCTTTGAACTATGTAGTAGAGATATCTGGTGGGCACATGTCTGCGGTATGTTGCTGTGTGCAATGTGTGTGATAGATCGTGTGTGTGGGTGTGTGTTGCTGTGTGATGTGTGTGTGATGTGTGTGTGTATAGTGTGTGTGTGATGTGTGTGTGTGTGTGTGTGTGTGATGTGTGTGTGTGTGTGTGTGTGTGCTGTGCTAGCATGTGTGTAGTGCGTGTGTGTGTGCGTGCGCGGTAAACAACGCAGAACGCAAAATATGCCGCGAGACCGTGCGTGCGCGGCGTGCTGCGCGTGCGAAGTTTGTGTGTGTTCGGACGTGGCAGGCAGCGCGCGCCGGTGTGAGTATAGTATGTGCATTGTGTGAGTGTGTGTTGTTTGCATGTGCGTGAGTTCGTGTGCGAGCGGTGCGTTATGTGGTGTTTGTGTGCTTACGCCGGCTCATGGGTGGTGTATTGTGCGTCGCATGAACATAACTGCCGTCTTGATGCGACTGCGCACGGTTATGTTTGCACTTCTTGCTATGAATTCGACGGGTGCAGTGGAAATTCTGCTGGCTGTATCTCTCTATCCGCACACAGGCTCACAACACACGCACTGTGAATTAGCAGACAGACACTAAAGTGACATACCTTCGACTTTAATCTACTGATCACTTCATCTACGAAACGACACAAAGTGTCTCACGTTTGTGAGTCGGCAGGGCACAACTCTTCGACAGCATAGTACACGAGCATATATATTCACTACATACGCACGACTAATTAGCACTTTCACCGCGCATTTTCGAGCGGTGCGATAGTGAGTGGCAGGTATTCAATGATCGACGCGGACACATGGCTCTCGACATCCCGACTTTCAATCGCGAGTGGATGCTTTATATAAAGCCGTTCGTAAATACACACAACACACACGGTGGCGTGGCCGATAGGTGAGGTGATGGGTTGAGGCGAAGGGTGGGGAGAGAGAGAGTAGGAGAGAAGTTGAATGGAGAGAGAGGAGGAGGAGGAGGAGGAGGAGGACAAGAGAGCTGAGGGGAGGTGCACAAGAGAAGGAGTGGAATGGAAAGAGGAAGAGGGAGGGAGGGAAGGAAAGAGAGAAGAGGGAAGAGAAGGGAGAGTCCACTCACTAGTCCAGTCCTGCGGTACTTTCAGCCTATAACTATGTGCCTTTGGTTTGCTATGATTACCCAGCCCACCATTCGTCCGCTTTTATTATTGTTTCACAGTAAGTATGAGTCTAGGATCTAGGCATGCTCCCGCTTAGCTCTAGTACTATAGCCCTTCGCTCCTACGGCGAAGCGAAGGGATAGAGTACTAGAGCTAGCTCCCGATCCACTCACCTAGCTTCACACTAAGCATGCGCTTATGGTCTATCCGTAGCGAGCGGGGTGAATCGAGGAGGGGAGGGAGGGAGGAGAGGAAACGCGATCCGGCCCGAGGCGGGAGGAGCCGGGTCCGCAGGGACGGTACACGCAGATGCTCGCAGACGAGTTTGTTGAACTACGACAACGCGCCCAAGCCGCCACGTCTGTTGGCGCATTCTTCATCCGATAATATTTACAGGAGCGAGTATCTCCGTATGTAAGAACGACGGACGGTGGTTTTGACTGGCCGTGACGCATTCTTCATCGCATAATATTTACAGGAGCGCGTATCTCCGTGTGTCGAACGACGGACGGTGGATATGTCTGGCTGGGACGGGCGTTCCCTCTACAGGGGCGGATCCAGAATTTTTGAATAAGGGGTGTCTAGGAAGAAATAAAGGGTACTTTTTCCTGCTTACTTTTTCTGGTGTTTTAAAAAGCTGCCGAAGGCCACATGAGGGGGGGACCTCCCCCCAAAAAAAAAAAAAATTAGTGCATTCTGAGAGCATCTGAGCAGTAACTTTGATGTCTAGAATGCAAAAATTTATTAGATCCGGTCCCCCGGACGCCTGCGGACCCCTCTTTGCCCATTTCTAGGTTTTTATAACGAATTTACATATATATATAAGTATATCTTACATATATATTTCTTACATTACTACGTTTAGAACTCACGATCCCCTATTTCCGATACCTATCGATACATTTAGCTGTTCGTCTCTAGCAGTGGTTAAATGTTGGACCGGTAACCCTGCGAAACGCACGCGCGCGCACCCTAAGCTAGAGTTGCCTAGCTAGAGTCTATCTTGGAGTAATCATTCTGACTGATTACTCCAAGAGTCTACATATTGTTTTAACTTTTAACCAAACGTGTTTCCCTATTAAGATCCCAGCTCGCTCGGTTGTCATCACTGGACACTATCTGTGGACAGTTATAGCGTGCCTTTATGACGCACACAACATAGCATGAATGCACTTACAGATGAAAGCCTCCCGAAACTAAAGGGAAATAAGCGTAGCTGGATCGGGCGCTCCCGCCCACCAATGTTGACAAGTGGCTCCCGTCTGATGCAGGCAGCCCGTTTTTGCTCGCAATTGTGTCTATTATTCCTGTATCTAGTTACCTACCGTGCCTGCCTCTGACCACACCTACAGCACTATATGCGTGCGTGTAAGTTGAATCACACGATCCAGCCCTTGTGGTACCATAGTTTATATCGCTGCTTGCACGTTATACACGCATGCACGCACACGCACGCACACGCACGCAAGCACAAACATACCCCCCCCCCCACACACACCCACGACACAACACACACACACGCACACACATCACCAACACGCACACCCACGAACACGACAGCACGCCAACGCCACACACATACACACCACACACACGCGCCCACACCACAACACACGCAGCGCACGCACGCACGCACCCACACACACACACAACAACGACACGCACGCACACACACAACACAACACACACAACACACACACACATCACCGCGCCAGCGTCAACGACGGCCACGCCCACGCACGCAACACACCACATCACACACACACACACACACAAACACACGCGCGCCCGCGCGCGGACACACATCACACGCGCGCACGACGCACGCAAGCACACCACGTACCCACGCAACGCCACGCGCACACACACACACACACACGACACACACACACACACACACACACACACACCAAGCCGCTACACCCACACGTAAGCACACAACACACACATACACACCACGCGCGCGGCCACGACGCACACACACACACACACACCACATTACGCACTACACACACACATCAACTACACACAGCACACACATCACACAACACACACACACATCACAGCACTTACACACACACACACACACACAACAACATACACACATTAATGAATTTTTAATGAAGAATTATATTGTCATTTTCTACATTTATGTTCTAATAAATGTGTCTTGTAGCTATAGTGCAGCAAGCGCTACTAAGCAGATTCACACTCTAATAATAATAGGCTTAATGTATCTTACCTGTGATATCGGAAGGCGCGCTGCTGTAGTAGCGGAAATCCTCCTGTGCTAGAAACCCAGCTCCTATGTGAAATTCTCCTGTAGGGAAATGTCTTGCGTTAGAGACTTCTCCTCTCTCCTCTCTCTCTATCTCTCTCTAATCTCTCTCTCTCTTTCTCACGCGCACCCCTCCTCTCTCTCTCTCTCTCTCTATCTCTCGTTTCTCTCTCAAGCGCTCCCCCTCCTCTACTCTCTCTCTATTTCTCTCTTTCTCTTTCTCTCTCTCTCTCTCTCTCTCTCTCAGTTCGGTCTCTCTTCTCTCTCTCTATATATACTAGTATATACTCACACGCGCCGCTCTCTCCCCCTACTCACACACCTTACCTCTCACTCTCTCTCTCTCCTCTCTCTTCTCTCGTCTCTCGAATCTCTCTCTCTCTCTCTGCTTCTCTCTCTGTCTATACATATATATGTATGTATTATATGTATTTATATATATATACATATATATATATATATTTCTCTATGACCTCTCTCATTACTTCTCTCTTCTCTCTTTCCCTCGCTCTTTCCTTGACTCACCACGTATCACGTAGACACGTGCGTACCATTACACCACCGTACGGTGGTCGTCTCTCCCTCGCGCCGAACCATCTAACCTTTTCCATCAGCGTGTGTGTCAAGTCGACACGGCGAGCCACCGCTCCTGTCTTGGCTTGTTACCTGCACGCGCCCGCTCCACACATACGCCTCGGATACCTGCCACGACCAGTCGCGCGTTCGGTGCCGCAGGGTACGAACGATGAACGAGTGGCGAAGATAATGATGTCTTGATGGCTGCTGGTCTGGTGCTGCTACTGCTGCCTTGCATTACTCCAGTGTTGTTGGTGTGGTAGTGTGGTGTGGTGGTGGTCGGTTGTGTGGGTGGTTGTGGGTAGTGATGGTAGGTGGCGGTGGTGTGTGTGTGGTTGTTGGTGGTCGTGGTGGTTGTGTGTGGTGGTGGTTGGTGGGTGTGTTCGTGTGAGTGTTGGTGTTGGTGTGGTTGTTGGTGGTGGTTGGTGGTGTTTGTGGGTGGTGGTGGTGGTGTGGTGGTTTGGGTGGTGGTGATGGTGGTGGCTAGTGTGGTGTTGGTGGTGGTGGTGTTGTGGTTGGGGTGGTGTGGTGTGGTGTTGTGGTGTGCGGTGGGGATGTAGTGGCGTGGTCTGTGTTGGTGTGTGGTGGTGGTTGTGGTGGTGGTGATGGTGTGGCGCGGTGGTGTTGGTGGTATTGTGGTGGTGGTTGTGTGGTGGTGGGGTGTGGGATGATGATCGATTGAATGGATGGTGGTTGCTGCTGCTGCTGTGGTGTGGGTGGTGGTGATCGCTGGGTGGACGGTTGTTGTTGTTGTTGTTGTTGTTTGTTGTTGTTGTTGGTTGTTGTTGTGTTGTCGTTATTTTGTTGTTGTTTGGTGGTGTAGGTGTTGGTGGTGCGGTGGTGGTAGGTGGTGTGATGGTGTATCGTGTGGTAGTGGTGGGTGGTTGTGGGTGTGTGTGTAGGTGGTGTGGTGGTGTGTGGGGTATGTGGTGGTGGTGGTGCTGTGGTGGTGGTGGTGGGGGTGGTGGTGGTGGTGTGGTGGTGGTTGGTGTGTGGTTGGTGGTGTGTGTGGTGAGTGGTGGGGGTGTGGTGTGTGGGTGGTGGTGTGGTGGGGTGGTGGTTGGTGGGTGGTGCTGGTGTGATGGTGGTGTGGGTGGTGGTAATGGATGGATTAGTGATGTGGTGGGTGGTGGTGGTTGGATGGTGGTGGGGTTGTTTGTAGTGGTGATGGTTGGTGTGGTGGTTTGTGGTGTGTGGTGGTGGTGGTGTGTGGTGGTCGCGTGGGTGTGGTGTGGTGGTGTGTGGTCGGTGTGGTGGGTGGGGTGGGTTGGTGGTGGTGTGTGTGGTCGTGGTGGTGGTGGGTGGTGAGTGGTGTGGTAGTGTGGTGTAGTGGGTGGGTTGTGTGTGGTGTGTATGTGGTGGTCGTGGTTGGTGGGTCGGTGGTGTGTGTGTAGGTGGTGGTGGTGGTGGTGGTGTGTTGGGTGGTGTTGTGGTGGTAGGTGGTGGGTGTGGTGTGGTGTGTGGGGTGGTGTGTGTGTGGGTGGTGGTGGTATTGTCGGGGTGGTGTGAATAATGATGGTGGGATGGTCGGTGTGGTGGTGGTGGTGGTGGCTGGTGGTGGGTGGTGATGGTTGGGGTGGTGGTGGCGGCGGGGTGGGGTGTCTGTGGCCGGTGTTGTTGTTGTTTGTTGTTGTTGTTGTTGTTGTTGTGTCGTCGTGTCTGTTTTGTTGTTGTTCGTGTCGTTGTTGTTGTTGTTCGTGTTGTTGTTCGATTGTTGTTTTTGTTGTTCTGTGGTGGTGGTGGTTGTGAAAGGTTGTTGTTGTTTGATCTGTTCGTTGTTGCTGCTTGTTGTTGTTTGTTGTGTTGTGCTTGTTGGTGGTGTCGTGTGGTGGTGGGGTGGTGGTACATGTGGTGTGTGGTGGGGGGTGGGGTGGTGGTGTGTGGTGGCAGGTGAGTTTGTTGTGTTATTGTTTGTGTTGTGTTGTTGTTGTTGTCTTGTTGTCTGTTGCTTGTTTTGTTGTTGTTGTTGTTGTTTGTTGTTGTGGTGTGTGGTAGGGGGTGAGTGGTGTGGTGGTGGTGGTTGGTGGTCGTGTTGCTGCTGCTGCTGTTGCTGCTGCTTGTGGTGGTGGTGTGGTGTGTAAGGTGGTGGTGGTAGTGGTGATGAATGGTCCATGGTGGTGATTGATGAATGTGGTGTTGGTAGTGGTGCTGGGTGGGGTGGTGGTGGTGATAGTGGGTGGTGTGGTGGTGGGGTGATAGTAGGTGGTGTGGTGGTGTGTTGTGGTGGTGGTGTGGTGTGGGTGGTGTGTGGTGGTGGTGGGTGTGTGTGGTGGTGGTTGCGTGGTGGGTGCGTTGATCGGTGGTGGTGGTGGTGTGTGGTGAGTGGTGGTGATAGTGGTGGGCTGGTGTGGTGGTGGGGTGGTGGTGTGTGGTGTGGTGTGTGTGTTGGTGGTTCGGTGTTGGTGGTGGTGGTGGGTGGTGTGTGGTGTGATGGTGGTGGTGGTGGTGGTGGTGGTGGTGGTGGTGGCGGTGTAGGTGGCAGTGGCGGTGGCGGCGGTGGTGGTGGTGGTGGTGGTGGTGGTAGTGACAACGTCGGATACGATAACGACGACGACGACAATGATGATGGTGGTGATGACGATGACGACGATGACTATGACGACGATCGGCCTCGGACCATATGGCAGTTGCTCGCAGTCTGTTTGGAAAATTGCTCACTAGGTGGCGCTAGCACTGCTTGGACGAGAACCACCCGTATCGGTACATTTTCTCCCGCAAGATGTCGCCCGTATGCCAACGCGAAATCGATATTTCTCCTAACCGATTTATCGCAGCATCTGTTTGGATTTTCTGTCGTCGACTATGGTCGTCGACCGGATCGTACGTAAAATGATCCCGAAAGTCGGGCACTGCATGGTGACCGTGGCAACAGTAAATAACTTATCCCATGATGATTAGAACGTGACATGTAAACGGGTAATAGCCATGCATGGATAGATTTGCCATAAAGCGTATAATAATAATAATAATTATTATTATTATAATAATGCACAATAGGTTTTAATGGTATTGCCACTCAGTAAACCTCGGCCGATCTTTTGTAAATCGCCCGAGGTTTACCGAAAGTGAAAGTAGGTCTACTACAGCGGTTTCTTCGTGTAAACAAGGTTACGTATAGACGCTCGAGGCTGCACCCTATGCGAACTAGCTCCTCATCCTCGCAGCGTGCTAGCTGCTGATCTGCTGCCCGGGGGGGGGGGACGTTCCTACCACCCAGGGTAGACTGACAGTCATCTGGTAGTCAAGTGAGTTAGTATATCGAGTGTCCAATATTTAGACTCGCGACGCGAGGGAAAAACTACTAGTAACCGATGAAGGCTGGTGCAGCATGGTGCCTGGGTGCAGCCAGACACCATGCAGTGTTGTTTGTGGTAACGCCATGGAGACGATTGGAAGGGTCGCATGGAATACGCGCATAGCGCCATGGAAGGCAGCTTGTCGTGAGAGTCGTCGCTTGTTTCGCATCCGCATTTATTTATTCGCACACGTCTGTACGATTCGATTGTTTAATTTCGCCGATGCACATCGTAAAATTGTGTCGATTATTTAAAGTGTGTGTGCAAGCGCGCGCGCGTGTGTGCGTGCGTGCACGCGTGCGTGTAACTAAGGCGCATAGGGTCTATGTCCCCCAGAGTACTGCCGGAACGTACCCTGGGTACGGTCCGGTATACCGGAACGTACCCTGGTAACTATCTGATATAGTTAGGGTTAGGGTTAGGGTTAGGGAGTAAGCGTAGGCGACTTCCTAGACTCGTTAGTGGAGTAGGCGAGGTACGGGCCGGCATATTAGATAGTACCAGGGTAAGTTCCGGCAGTACCCAGGGAGACATAGACCCTCTCAGCGTAACTAAGAGACACCTAAAACCAAGACTCGTGTTCTCCGTGAGCTAAAATCGTGTAAGGAAACAGAGAACTCAAGCGACTATTGAATCATTCGCCAGATGATAAAAATCGTCCAGTAATAACCACGGGTGCCGTATCGAGAGAGAGAGAGAGAGAGAGAGAGAGAGAGAGAGAGAGAGAGAGAGAGAGAGAGAGAGAGAGAGAGTGTAGTGTGAGTAGTGTGTGGAGAGAGGAGTGTGTGGTGTGTGTGTGCATGTGTGTGGTGTTAGCAACCAGTGAGGATGGCTGCTATGGCGGAACGCGATTGTGATTTGACTATTAGTATTATAATGCGGCTGTAATAACTGATTGTTCTTGCCGCAGCAAAATAGCTCTCTCCCTCTCTCTCTCTCTCTCTCTCTCCTCTCTTCTCTCTCCTCTCTCTCTCTCTCTCTTCTTCTCATTCTCTCCCTCCCTCTCTCTCTCTCTCTCTCTCTCTCTCTCTCTCCTTCTCTCCCTCTCTCCCTCTCTCTCTCTCTCGCTTTCTCTCTGCTTCTCTCTCGCTCTTTCTTTTGCGCAATCTCTCTCTCTCTTTTTCTCCCACTCTCGCTCTTTCTCACTTTCGCTCTCTCTCTCTCGCTCGCCCTCGTCCTCTTTCTCTCTCTCCTCTCTCGATCGCCCCCTCTCTCTCCAACTCTCACGCGCGCTCTCTATCTTATTCGCTATCCCCTTGTCCGTCTGTCCCTCTCGCTTGATCTGTGGTGTCATTAATTTTAATGTACTATTATTATAGATATGTTCATGAATCATGATACCAGCATATACTATTATAAATAAGCTCACCATTAATAAAAATATCCCCCGTGTTTTTATACAAAATTACTCTGACCAAGAGAGCAATGCTGAAATCGCGCTTTAGAAAAATTGCGATGATGTCGCAATTGAAATTGAAAAAAACTATGTATTTAAGAAACTCCTCTCTTTCATCTATGAAGCTAGCGATTACTATCTATACTTCCAATCTGGGAAGCTGATCACAGTGAGCGGAGCAATACGGCCAGACGCACGCACGTACGCACACACATGGTAGCACACACACACACCACGCACACACACACACACCACACACACACACACACACACACACACACACACACACACACCACACACACACGAAACCGCAGCTGCCCGGCGCGCGCGCAGGAACATATGGAAGGCCCATTACCGCGCAACACATACTATTAAATCGGCGTTAAATGTCTTTTAAGCGCGCGATTGAATTTCAGCTGAACTCAGAACGTGGTTGTTTATCGCGATTAAAATCGTTTATGAAGCGCGATTAAAATAGGTAGGTTGTTGTTGTGTGTGTGTGCTGTGGTGTGTGTGGTGTGGTGTGTGTGCTGTGGTGTGTGTGGTGTGTGTGTTTGTGTGTGTGTGTGCTGTGTGTGTGTGTGTGATGTGTGTGTGTTGTGTGTGTGTGTGTGTGTGGTGTGTGGTGTGGTGGTTATTTGCGTTACTTATCTATTAAGGCGGCTATTCTTTTCATAGATCGTTGCTCAACGTAAGCGTTCATAATTTATGAGTCAACCTTATCAAATTCAAACATCAGAAGAGCACATGCATTAAATCACACACTAAACCATGCCGCGCGCTATGTATACACACATTTTGTATGTAGGCAGAGTGCACAGTATAAAATCAGATTATTATTATTATTCTTATTTTAGAATTTATTATTATTATTATTACTAGTGTGCGTGTGTCAGATTGTATCAGACGTTTATGCTATCTGTTTTATTGTAATAATGTAATAACGATTGATTACCCCAAACCCTCTCCCCACACACACAATACACACACACACACACACACACACACGACACACACACACCCACACTCACACCGCACAACACACACCCTCTCCCCCCCCCCCCACACGCTCGCGCGGCCACACAACACACACCATGCGCCGCGGCGCGCACACACACACACGGCGCGCGCGCAACACAACAGCACGACCACACTTCACACCAGACACACACACACACACACACACACACACACACACCACACACACTCCACACAACCACACCCACACACACAACACACACACACCACTCACACTGCCACACACACACACTCACTATGCGCGCCACACACACACTCACACACACACACACACACCGATTGCGCACACACACAATACATAACGCTCGAGCTCATTAATAGCACGTTGCCGAGTGATGCGGAGACGCGGCGGACAGGCTGTCACTTAGAGAGCGGAGAGCAGTATACGTAACATGCGACATCATGAGATGCGGCCCTCGCAAGACGGGGGTCGGCAGAACGGGAACCTGGAGAACCCAAGAGGTGACAGGATAATGCCCGGATGGCGGGCACGGGAATCGCCGGGGTATATAAGGCGAGCGGCACTCAGACACGTGGAACTCAACTTTCTCTATCCCCGCGTTCTTTCCTGTCACGCTACAGTTGTATACGCTACGTGTTGTACTTGTAACATGGCTAACAATACAGTCGCTTGTGGTACGTTACTTTGCTAGTTCTTGTTTGCTTTATGTCTTAGCGCATCCTGTATCCTGTTTGTCTAACCGAGGTTACATTTGGTGCCGTGACCAGAATAATTGTGGTTTTGTGTTGCTCGCGTGTTACTGCTACTGAGCACGCAGCTGCCACTGCGCAGCTTCTACTGAGCTGCGCTGTACGCTGCTGCTGCTGCGCGTGTTAGTGCTACTGCTATTCGACACAGATCTACAGGCAAAAATTGTTAAGGTAAGTAAGCGGCGTAGGTTATCAGTGGCTAGAGTAATGTTATTGTCACTTCATTCGCCCCGGGGTACATGGGTAGTGCTAGTTGTATAGTTATGAACGGACGTTAATTTTTATTGCGACTACGAAGCTCACGGCATGGCTCTCCCACCCACCCATCCATTTACTTTGGACGAACTCGCGCAGTTGTTTACAAATTCCCTTCAGCCGTCTATTGAGACAGCCGCAAGTACTTTCAAATGTGCTTTGCGGGTCTTAGAAGTCAGACAGGGTATACCACGTTTTATGGGCGATTGCGCCGTAGTGGGACCCACATTTGCTGACAGCTTTGGAATGGGCGCAAGTCGAGCTAAGTTTGCCCGATGCGTCGTTAAAGCAGTTCGCTTTGTTGACGGTAGGGGGGCATGCCGCAGAGTTTTGTAGACGTACGTTGCTAGAAGCACCTACGATTGCTTGGAAAGATCTTAGTGCTAAGCTGGTCAAGCGATTCGCCGATCCCCTACAGGAGGAGCAAGCGCTGTATGAGCTTAAGTACTTTCGTCAGCAAAAGGGGAAGCAAATTAGACAGTATGGAGATCGGTTGCAATCTCTCGCAACGCGGGCGATGTCGTTGGACAAGATTCGAACAGATGATGTCCAAAAGAGGCTAGCTGACGCGTTTCTAAATAACCTAATCTCCGTCCCCACCCAAAAGATGCTTTTGGCTCGCAAGCCGCAAACCCTGTCCCACGCTATTGAATTAGCCGCTGATGAGGCGTTCATAGAGGAGGGTCTGGCAATGCGACTACGCAATAGAGCAATGGATGGATCTGACAGGGGTGGGGTCATGGAGCAAGGAGAGCCGATGGAAATAGGCGCAGCAGCAACGGGTAGTAATACAGCACTCGTAGCAGAAATTCGTAACTTATCTTCGCTGTTAACACAAGCAGAGAGGTGCCGCGACAGTAATTAGCAAGGCCCACGCAATGCACAGCCAAGCGGCGCGTTGGGCCTATAATGGCGGGCAATCCGTTCCCCCCGAATCGTTGGGTGAGTCCCACGATGAGGGAGGGGCATATCGCTTATCTGCCTAGCCCAGTCTCACAAGCTGGGACGGCAGATTTCAGACCGCCAGTCACGAGCCGCCGAGTACAGGTACGGGAGGCGACGCGTGACAATGTGTTTTCAATGTGGGCAGAGAGGGCATTTTGCCCGTAATTGTCGCGCGTGCAGGGAGCCTAATCGTTGGCCGGGAAATGCGCAACTCCTCCCCCCCCGCTCGCTCGCGCATCGTACGCGCAGCCGCGGCAGTAGAGACGGGGGGTTCGGTACGTCGTAAGGTTAGCGTGTCACAAAGAAAGGGTGCGCCCATCTGTACGATTGCAGTCGGACCTTTAATGTTGTCTGCTCTCGTCGATACTTGTAGTGACGTCACGCTTATAAGTTACAACGCTTGGAACCGATTGTCGCGTCGGATACGTTTAAAGGCGAGGTTTGTGCCGGCAGAGCAGTGTGTCACCCATCTGGTGTCAATATCGGGCCAACAGTTGAGTATGGTTGGAGTTACCTCCCTAAGTATTACGCTAGGGAGAGTCACAGCAGAGCATGACTGCTATATCGTACGCCGGTTAACGTGGGATTTTGTGTTGGGAGCAGATTTCTTTGCGCACGCGCACGTCATTGTTGATCTTAATGTGGGTGTACTGATTATAGGCGCCAGCATCGTTCCTTTGAGCATGCCGAACGGCGGTCACGGGTGGTTACCACCCACGCAATTAGCAATGCTTGTGCAAACTGTTAAGTTGCCGGCGGAGTCCGCGCACAAGTGTGTATTACGGGTACCTAGAAGTTTTCAGAGTGGTACGCTGTTATTCGTTCAGGGATCGACAGCTTTTAAGACTTTCCACCGAAATCAACACCTCAAAATTACACCTACATTGGCAGTAGTGTCAGACTGTCAGCTGATCATACGGTCGAGTGTGTTCTTAAAAACGAGTCAGGCACACCAAAGAATTTACTTAAGGATATTGTCGTTGATGCAATGGAACCCACAATAGCACACAAGGTGCGTGCTGTATGTTCTGTGGGGGAGGGATTAAATTCACCACCCCGGCGACTTACAGCCGAGGGGAAACCTTTCGATTATGCTACGCTTGTGCGGCATGTAGTAGATCCTCATCAGAAGGCAACTTTGCTCGCATTTTTAGAGAAACGCGATACCACTTTCGCACACACAGACGCACAGCTAGGTTGCACACACCTTGCCACTTTCAAGTTCACACTGGACAAAATAAACCGATTAAAACTCGACCGTATCGAATGAGTTTAGATCAGCAGGAGAAGGTGCAGCAGGAAGTAGAAAAACTGCTAAAGAATGGCATTATACGACCCTCGATGAGCCCTTGGTCTAGTGGGGTACTGTTAGTTAAGAAGAAATCAGGAGAATTAAGGCTTTGTATTGATTATAGGAGAATGAACTCAGTCACGACAGCTGACACTTATCCTCTCCGTCTAATCGATGACGCGTTACAGGCTCTGGGGTCCTGGAACAAAGTAAACATGATACAGCTAACAACTACGTTACAAATTGCTACAATATCAAACTATACACACGCACACACACACACGCGCGCGCACACACACACTCCACAGCAACTTTTAAGTAGCTCAGATAATTAGCAAGCCGAATATTACAGCCGCACACGGACAGCAGCAGGCAATGCTTGACACACAACTGAGGAAAACAGCACAGAAGCAAGAACAACTACCCCATGTGCCGCGGGAACACAAGACACCGACACAGACATAAGCGGATCAACGAAGCTACTGGAATGAGATGCGAATGGAATTGACATGTTTAAACTCCTTGTTTGTACTATATGTTTATACTCCAAGGAGGTTGGCTACTCGTTGTTTGGGGTCACACAAGACACACAACATCCCCTGATCAATTTGCACAAAATAAAAATAGCACAGCCTACATGTGCACAACTGCAAAACACTGTACGAGCACATACAGAGCCCAACACCACTACTATGCGTTTCAGCATTCTAAACGACTATCTAGCATTGCATCACGATATCTATAATGCTCATCTGACAATTTATAAGACTGATAATTAAAGTGATTACGTCACCTTAAATAGACACCTTAAAACTAATTTCCACTTTTTCACAAAATACAAGTCATTCTGTTCATTTCATATGTTCACTGTCGCAGCATTATACTTCCTATTTTACTATATTCTTGGATGTGAACATACACTCGTGACTCATACATAGCCCATAGCAAGCAATTCATGTCAGGAACATTAATTCAAATCGTCCAGGTATTTTTAATTTTGAACTAGCTGAGAAACAATCTTATCAGGTAAGAATTTTACGATACGTTTCCTGGAGAACCCAAGAGGTGACAGGATAATGTCCGGATGGCAGGCACAGGAATCGCCGGGGTATATAAGGCGAGCGGCACTATCCCCGTGTTCTTTCCTGTCATGCTACAGTTGTATATGCTACGTGTTGTACTTGTAACATGGCTAACAATACAGTCGCTTGTGGTACGTTACTTCGCTAGTTCTTGACGATCTGCAGCCGGATATCCGCGCGAAGCGCGAACAGCGCCGCGGAGCGGCCCATTTGTTTGAAATCGCTGCCCTGTTGAAAAAAAATTTCCGACAGTGCCCTATGGGTAGAGGATAAAGCGGTGTAATCGGTCAATTGAGCAGTTGTGGGCATTCCAGAAGCCTTTCGAGTATGCACGTAGGGCGAGCATAAATACAAATGCTCGTTTTTGTTGGTTTGCGGAGTGTGTGTGTGCACGTACACGTGCGTGCGTGCGTACGTACACGTGCGTGCGTGCGCTTGTATCGAACAATATCACACATCTGCTTGCTACCAACCGTAATATGGATAAACAGAAAAATACAGAAAACAAAAAAATAATTAAAAAACAGACGGGATTCGATCCAACAACATTTCAGCAGTGTCGTCTCTGCTCTATGCGTTCAGCTATCGAGGCATTGGGGTTTTGTGTTATGGATGTGCCTTGAATACACTGGGGCGTCATTGAGGAGTTTGAGGCACGTGATTTGTATCAACCAATGGGATTTGCGAGGGCATCGTCACCGAGTAAACATCGTGAGTGGCATGCGGTGGGCGTAGTCATTGAGGTAATTAGGGTTATCTCAGTTTTATTATAGTTTTTCGTGCGCTTTTTGATGTCAACAATTTTCAACGATGTTACGATGACATGCTTCTCAGCAAACGCTGTGTCAAGTCAGTCACTGTTGCCCACGAATTCAGACTAAGCGAATTCCCAGCCTCCCCCAGGAAATTTCAACATTTCAAGGGTCCCTGGGCACAAAAATCAGCACCATTTGAGCACACATTTAGTCAAGCAGCAATAGCTAAAAACCTTATGGAAATTTATTTCTGCTTCATTTTGCCTGCGCTTTGCATACCAGCAATTAATGCAGAATGATTCAAGCACTTCTCTTCTTTTTCAGATATCAAAGCTAGTTTTGTTACCATGTAAAATTTTGATTTCCTTCAAGTCCTGTCAATGAATCAGAAGAAAATGAAAACAAATAAAGAATCTAGCCAAATTCCATCAAATTGTTTTCTGTATTTTTAGCGCAAAATTTCGAAGGGCACTTTGAAATCCCCATACGGCAAATACGGTCTGAATCCGCCCCTGCCTATGACATCCATGACTCGAGGTATTACAGCTGTAACTTGTTGTCCATTGGAAGCCTGTCCTAGACTGACATTTTTTTCAAATCCTATATAAATTAGCTCCCAGCACTTATTGGCTGAGTTGGGTGGGATGTAATGCCTATATACGTACGGTCCACTGCGGTCTGTACCATGAAAATATATAGCCTTTGTACTGCGTTGACCCCCAGACTTAGGATAGCTCCATCGTCCCCGCCACTGTCCACAACCAAGTTTTACTTACGAGATTAAGTTGTGCTGTTCGAATGCGCAGAGAATCGATGAGGTGTCAGTTGCTCAATCGCAATAGCGCGTACTTATCAATACACCTCTTCTATTACCCACCCTATACGTTGATGCGAATTTGTCAGTGATAGAATTTTGACATAATAACAATACCGCGGCTAAAGTAAAACATAGATAGACCAAGAAGGTTTAAGTAGTAAATTAATTACATGATTGCAGTATTCATCGGTATACCGATATACATTATTTTTGCTTGCTATAGTATGTTTTTTTCTGTAGAATTTCTTAGGAAGAAGCATGGAGAAAAGTTTGACATTGAAGTAGTTTACGAGGATCAATCTTCGAACGACTGGGACTCGTTATTCCACCGTCTTCAAGGTATATACATACAGATGATTATACATTGATACTAGATAACTACGCATTGACTACATTTCTTCTATTATTATACATACATGCATTCTATTATTATATGTACATATGAACAGACACACGCATACTCACAAATATACGTGTGCACACGCGTAGTCACATGTACACACATACTTGCGCGCACACACGCACACTCACAGATATATTTACAGAAAGGGATGAGAGAGAGGGGGAAATTAAGAGAGATAATGTAATCATGAATCTGTATGAGTACGCGCCGGTAGCAAGACTTTGGCAGCGGGCCAGTTTTTTTAGTGACGAAACAGGCTTTAGACTCTTTGCAGTACAGTAGAGCAGCAGACCTTAGACGAGCAATGTCGCTTTGCAGCACTTGTTAGTGTAGAGTAGACAAATAGGATGTAGACCAACTAGGAGTTTTTGCAATAGGCTATAAATGAGATTACGCCAACCGGGTATAACATGTTCAAATATTTAAATACGTTGCATGGAAAGTCGGTTGGAGTCGTGGGCGGGGCTAGCTCTAGTACTATAGCCCGCGTACAGTTCTGCGGCAACTGTACGCGGGCTATAGTACTAGAGCTAGGTCGGGGCTAGACGTGTCTTTCTGAACACAGCTCTCAGTAGTCTGCGTTTCCTATTCTAAATCCAAAATTATTTTACATATACACTCTAGTGTAACAAACTAGGAACACGGTAAACATGGAGGAGAACCAGCACTACCTGAACTATGGCATCGGGATGGCTAAAGGAACGGGCTACTATACAGACTACAACCCCGGCTGTTTTGCTACCATTACGCAGGCCACACAGCTGTGCTTGGACGCTATCGGTGAGCTCCCAGTACCGCAGATGGGGTTGTTGTCGTATTAGGTACTACAGATATGTACCCGAGGTAGTTTTAGGTTGTTTAGTATTGTGTTTATATTTTTATATGAGGTATGTTTAGGGTTAGGGTAAGGGTTAGGGTTAGTGTTAGGGCTTGGGTTAGGGTTAGGGTTAGGGTACACTTCTGTAGTACAAGTCTGGTACACTTTGTGTATACATATATGTACCTCGGGTACATATCTGTAGTACCCGATACGACAACGACCCCTTGAGCCCCAGTACCTAATTGCCACAGACACGCTAGTTATATAGCTTTCTTATATAGCAGTCCACGCTCACCTATGTAGTGTTAGTCATAGCTATAGTCTGGGGACGCGTGCACATACACGCGCGCGCGCATGCTCGCACGGACGCACTCACATGCACGCAAACACACACACACACACGCGCACGCACGTACACACACGCAAACACACACGCAAACACACACGCCCGCACGCAC